>NW_025999992.1:1799507-1867205 GCF_001458135.2 Marmota marmota marmota
TCCCTCTCCCTCCTTTCCTCTTCTTTCTCCCTCCCTCCCCTCCCTCCCCCTCCCTCTCTCTCCCTCTCCACCCCTGTGCTGGGGTGCATGTGTATGTTCACAGTCTCTCTGAACCAGCTGATTTAGTAATTGTGCACCTAGGGAGATGTCCTGTCCTATAGAGCCACATAGCCTGGATTTTTCGTGCCTTACTCTTTGGGACCCCTGCTGTCACAGGCTGCCTCCTGTAGTCTTGTGAGACACACACAGGGAAAATTTGACTCCAACAGGTGAGAAACTGGGGCACCCCAGGTGAGCCATCTGCTGATGTCCCCTGCAGGCGACAGGGTGGGAGGCATTCTGAGGGGACTTAGCCCATGGACTCCCCAGTGCAGGCCAATCCAAAGTCCTCCTCCCAGACAGCTCCACAGAGGGACAGGGCTCTAACCTGGTGCTCATTGTTTATTTATTAATTTTGATTTTTAAAAAATATTTTTAAAAATACTTCATAATGCAATAGGAGCAGTTAGGAGCAGTTAGGCCACATTCAAAGGTCAGACTCCAGGGAGTGGACTCCGGAGCGGGTTCTGGTAGTGAGTGAGGCTCCCTCCTCAGTCTCAGGAAGGCTAGGAGGCCAGAGTCCTGGAGAACAAGCTCAGCCCCGGCCGCTCTTGGCTCTTGGCAGGGAAGCCCCTGGATTCCCCATGTGACTTCTGTTGGCTTGTTTACCCCCCAGGGAGGCTGCCCAACACTCTTTTCCCAAAGGTGCTTTTTTCCAGGAACTCGGAGGACACCTCCCAGTCAGCTCCAGAGCCTCAGTGGGGAGTTCCAGAATCCCTCCCCTGGGGCAGCCGCCATGTCCTGCCTGCACCTGGGCTGGCGTGTGCCGCTGTGGCTGCCTGGCCTCAGGGCTCCGTTCTCCTGATTGTTTCAGGTGACATCTGGGGACCATCACAGGACACTGATGGTTGGGAGAGAAGGTCCCCTGAGAGGGCAGAGCTGGCCTGGCGGGGCTGCGTCTGGTTTCTGCAGGCTGTGGTCTTTTCCTCAGGACTCAGCATCGGCACTTGCTGGGTGGTGGAGTGGGGAAGACCCAGGGACATTGTGGGCACTCTAGGAGAGACCCAGGGGCCCTGTGATAATACCAACAAGAGGACAGAACAGAGGGGGACCTGCAGCTGCAGCAGGAGGCTGTCAGAGAGTGGCCTGGAGAGTCCTAGTGCCCCTGTCCCTGGAGCTGGACCCAGTGGCTTATCTGTAAGATAGCAGGGCCAGCTGGCATGAGGCCCAAGTCCCTTATGTCCCCCGTGGTGGTCTCCAGCTGACCCTGTCCTGGGAAAAGGCATTGATCAGGCAGAGGCACCCGAGCTGAAGATAAAAGGTAACGTTCAGTTTTTCCTCTAAAATGAAAGTCATCACTAAATTCGGAGGCAGCTTGCACTGGGGACTAGAGGCCGTTGCCAAGACCCTACGCAAGGCCTTGGGCTGCCTGCAGTCCCAGGGGCTGGCTTTGCAGAGGACACTTCTGGACGCTGGAGCACGGCCCTGGGCTGGCTCAGGCCTGAACACTGGGCTCCCACTACCTTGCCCCAAATCCTACTTCTGGCTTAAAGCTTTCCCGGATAAGGCTGTGGCCCTCCCTGTGACACCCGCCACTTACTCTTTGTAGTGGTTGGCAAGGAGCCTGTCACCAGACACTAGATGTGCCGGGAAGGAGGTAGCTCAGGAGCTTACCCTGGGCTAAGGACAAGAGACAGGTGATCCCCAGAGCTGCCAGCGCAGACAGTGCTGACCAGTCCCCCAAGAAGCCTCTGCCTCACCCTGAAGACCAAGGTCCTGTCCCTTCCTGTCTTAATGATAATGCTGTTCTATTTTGCTGGTGTGTGTACAGTTAAAAATTCACATTTCCTGTGCCCAAGGTTTCCAAAACCCTCTGGGCACATGCCCTGTCTGGATGGAAAGTCCCTTGAAGGGTCCTCCTGCCCACCTCCTGCCACTGTGTGACTGTGTGCCTCAGTGACAGCCTTTGTCCAGAGCTGGACCCGCTGGGCGGGGTGGGGGAGGGTGTCTGGTGGGTGTGCAGTGGTCCAGCCACTGTGTCCTGAGAGGGAAGCTCTGCCTGGTCAGGTCACTGAGGGCTTCTTCATTGGGTTGACCAATCGCTGCCGTGCAGGAGCCCCAGGAACGAAGGCAGGGCCGTCCAGCGGAGCCCTGGCTGGCTCTCGCCTCTGGGTCTGGTTTATCCAGCGCCTTATCAGAAGCACTCCTCCCTGCCGGGCTTGGGGGAAGGCTTCCCTGAGCCCCTGCTCCTCCGCCCTCCTGTCCCCACTGCCATCAGCACCTGGCAGGCTGCATCCTGCTCTCCACCCGCTGCCCGGCTTATCACCGCCCGCCCTGCCTGAGCAGCCTGCAGATCAACCCAGGGCTGGGAGGAACCCGGGAAAGATGGAAAGGGTGGGGAGGAAGGAGCCCGGCACTGACGGCCCCACCCCGTCCAGACTCTGAAAACGCCACTGTGCGTAGGACAGAAGCTGTAAGAACAATTCAGATAAAAGTTTATAAGTACAATTCTCTCCCTGGCTTCCCTTTGCCAGCGTGGGGTGAGGGAAGTGAGGCCAGGAGCTGAAGCCCCCGCCCCGGTGTTCCAAGGGCAGTGTTGATTTCAGGGCACAGCAAGGCCGCAGGGCACTCCAGGGCAGCCAGATGGCCTTGCTAGTGGCCAGGACCATGGTCACTGAACGCCCTCCTTGATGGTGGTCACTGGGCTGCCCAGGGGGTACCAGAGCCTCCGGAGGGACACCTTCCATTGGCAGAGGAGGGTGCTTCTGACCTTGATGACCTGGGCCTGGAAGGGATCGGAGACCTTGTGAAGATCCCCTGCTATGGTTTGGGAGTGGTCCGAGTGACCCCAGGGGTAATTAAAGTCCTCTCTCCACAGCAAGTTCGAGGCAATGGAATCTATGGGAGGCGGGGTCTTGTGGGAGGGTCTTAGCTCACTGAGGAGATGTCCTTGAAAGGGACTGCAGCCATCTCTCTCTGACTTCCTGCCTGGCGATGTGAGTTCTTCCACACAAACACCTCCACCATTAGGAGGCTTCCCCAGCCACGCTGCTGACTCTCAAGCGCTGTGAGCTAAGTCGACCTTTTCTTCCTGTAAATTGGCTGCCCTCGGCACTTCATTGTAGTGAAACAAGACTGACTGATGCATCCGCCCAGAAAGCGCTTGAGTCTGGGCCACGTGTCCCCCCTGGAGGTTTGGAGGCTGCAATGGGGTGACCTCTGCTATCTCAGGTATGCTCTTACCCACAGCCCCACTAAGCCTTCCTGTGCATAAGGAGAGTCGATCCCTGACCCTAAAGATGGTTTCCAGGATCGCCAGTGCCTGATTGCCGGGAGCTCTGGTCTTGCTGACTGGAGGGGATATTTGGCCATGGGCAGTGAAGGCAGCTTTGGAAAGGAAACGGAGCCAGTTGATTTGAGTTTCAGGCCAAGATCTGCAGCCCGTCTTTCGGCTCTGCCTCTTCTGGTGACTTCTCTGGAAAGCTATGCTGGTTTCCTGCCCTGAAGGATGGGGTCCTACGAGAAGGGAGCCTGACTCAGTCTGCTTGAATGACAGGAGCCTCCTGGAAAGGCTCCTGCGTCCTTTCAGACAACCCAGGACATCTCCTCGGTCTGCCTCCACTTCCCAAAAGGCTCCGTTTGGCCCAGTTTCCCTGTAGTCTCCCTTTCAAAATTCCAGAGAATCCCAACATCTGGGCAGAATTGTGAAGGGAGGAAGGGCCCACAAGTGTGTAGAATGCCTCCTTCCCATTCACAGTTCCGCAGTCGGCTTCCTTCTGCTCTAGCTGCCACAGAAGAGCCACCTGGCTCTCAGACAGCCCGTGGGCACTCTCCCACCCTCCCGTCCAGGGGGCCCACCTCGGCTGGAGAAATTCTGGAGGTGGTAGTGTTCTCCACCGTCTGTGAAATGAAGTGAGCAGGCTCCATGTGAAACTTCTACTCCCCCAGAAGTTTTACGACAGCCTCTTTGGAAACATTCTTTGAGGAGGATGTCATGTACGAGGAAGCCCGTTCTGGATAACGCCATAAAAAGGCTTACCTTAGCTCCCATGCCAAGTCCTCAATCAAGGAGCAGTGTATCGCTGGGTCTGCCAAGATGCGCTGGGGAAAGGCCACCAGAATTCCTCCCTGCAGGGCTATAAGAAGATGGAATCCGGTGTCTTCCACACCATGTGGATGAATGAATCAGGGAGTGAAGGAACGCAGCCAGGAAGTCTGCAACAAGTCCCCGAGATGATAAAAAGGCTGCTTCTTCATATTAATATTTTATTGCAAAGGGGTCATTGCCAGCTGGCTCATCTTGCTGCTTGAGTGAACCAAATGCTGTCATTCTAACCTCAAATGTTGCTGCTTTTAAGAAAGCCCCGGCACATGCTCTCTAAACCACTTGCAGAACAGTCGTTAAGTGGTGCTCAGCAGGTAATTTTTACAGGCTAGGAAGGCCCAGCAAAATGCCTGTACTAGAAGGAAGAACAGGAAGGGAAACGGTCTCTTCCATGAAGATACTATCACAAACTCAAAATGGCAGTAAACCTACTGAAACTGGACTTCAAAACTAGAATTTTAAGGTCTTCTAAATGGAAAAGGCAAATGTTGCATAAGATGGTCCACACTTGGATTTTTTTTCCATTTGTTCCATTTTTATGAGAAAATGGTCTAAATGGCTTAGCTCCTGCCTGTGTAGTTTAAATTCCTCAATGTGGCTTTTGGAATATTGGCAGGGGAGTGCAGTTCACTATTTGGAAGGACATTTGACTTAAATTCTGAATTCTTGAGACACAACCACCAGGGTCCCACAGAGATTCTGAGGTTTCTTGGGTTCTGATAAATAGGTGAAGAGGCTGCTGAAGACAAGATTTATCCATCCAACCATCCATCCATACATCCAACCATCCATCCATCCATCCACCCACCATCCATACATCCACTACTGTCCATCCATCCACTACCAATCCATCCATCCATCCACTACGCATCCACCTATCCAGTCCCTATCTGTCCATCTATCTATCCAACCATCATCCATCTATTTGGCTAGTACCCATCCATCTATCCAGCTACCTACCTATTATCCATCCATCCATCCATCTATCTATCTAACCACCATATACCCATCTATCCAGTGACTCACCTTTCATCCATCCACCATGCATCCATTCATCCATCTGTCCACTACCCATCCATCTATCCAGTCAGCATCCCCCCATCTATCCAGTGACTCACCTCGTGCCCACCCAACATCCACTATCTACCTTGACATTCAGTTATTCATTTATTCATCATTAAGAGAGAATGTCTGAGGAAAGGATGTTTAGGACTTGATCTGAGAAAAATGTGTCCTAAAGGAAGTTAGATGAGACTCTTAAGGAAATCGGGCAGGACACATTCACAAAAGAGATGGACTTGAAAGGAGAGGACAGCTCCCCACCTCAGCAGACTTCCTGGCATGTGAGTCATGGGTTGAGCATGAAACCAGAGGCTGGCCTGACACCAAAACCGAAAAAGGCTCATGACATGCAACTGCTTGAGATCAAAGAGAGTGGCCAAGGGCGGGTCTCCCTGGGGCCCCCACATGATCGTGAAAAGTCCTGTGACAGAGGGAACGAGTTCAGAGGAAGGGTTTTGTGATGACTTTAACCACTGATTGAGGAGAGGTAGAAACCCAAAGGTTTTCCAGCAAGGCTTCTGCTCAATAGACCAACCTCACGTCAACATTGACATGAATCGCTTCATATTCATGAAATGATAAGACCCTCTGCACCAAAAGACTTTGTAAGAAATGTACACAAAGTACTGTCTAATTCAATTGAGTGCTTCAAACAAGTAAACTACGTAGCACACGGGACAGATTATTCCTGAGATACCAACAATAGGCTTTCACATCCACACAAGTCAGTCTGAAGGTTATTAATTAATTCAACAAACATTCACTCCCAGGAGAGCCCGTCTCTGTGTCTCTTGGGGCACCCCGTGCTGCTTCACCAAGGGGAACACCTTGTGGAAATGTCCAGTGGCTTCAGAGTCCATTCTGGAGTGTGGGAAGAGACAAGGCATGCCAGATTAAAGAAGCCACTGCGTAGCTTGGATAAGAGATGTCCTTTGTGACACTCATGTGGCAAAGCAGGGGTGGTCAGAGGTGAGAGATCAGATCACGAGCGCCATGACCTGACCCGTGGATTCATCCATTTGATGGATTAGTGACTTGAATGGATTATGGGTGGTACCTGTCGGCAGGTGGGGCACGGCTGGAGGAGCTGGGTTCCGGGGACGAGCACCTAGGGACTATATCTTGTCCCTGGCTCCTCTTCTCTCTCTCTCTCCCTCCCTCTCCCTTCCTGACTGCCAAGAGTTGACCAGCTTTCTTCTGCCAAGCCCTTCCACCATGATGCTCCTCTTCATCTCAGACCCAGAGCAATGGAGGCACTGCCCACGGACTGAGACCTCTGGAACCATGAGTCCAAATAAATGTTTCCTCCTCCAAGTCGTCTGGTCAGGTGCTGTGGTCACAGCGATGCAAAGCTGACTGGCACAGCTGCCCACAGATGCAGGGTCCTTCATTGTTCTCTGCTAAGTTGTGGTGACTCCAGCCGCTGACACCCGCAAAGCTGAGACGTCAGTGGCTCAGAATGCAGTTCGGGTGTGTCCAGTCGAGTCTCTGCTGGGCACCCCGCCTTCTCCACGCAGCGACTCAGGCCTTGGCTCTCCCCCTCGTGGAGCATCATTTCTGATTCCCAGGCTTTCATGGCCTCCATGCACCTGCACCAAGCCAGTCGCCTGGGCACCGTGGAGGAGGATGTGCAGGAGTCCTGAGGGCCTGGCCTGGATCACACAGGGACACGCACCCCCCATCAGAACACAGCGAGGCTGCGACCCCGAGTCTAGTGCCTGTCAAGGAGGAAGGGAGTGGATTTGTGGCAGTCTCTGCCCCTAAAGGTGGGGTTTCATGGGCCCTAACGTGTGTGATGCAGGTGGATCTCGGGGAGCAAAGCCACTTGTCCCAGGCTCACAGCCAAAGAGCCCAGGACCAGGGAGAATCGAGCCATGCAAGTTCCCAGCAGCCATTCTAGCCACGTGTGGCCCACATCTCTGCTCCCGCCACGTGAAGAACAAGCTGCTGCCGCTCTCCAGGAAGAGCAGAGCTGAAGACAGCCCTGGTCGCGTGGGTGACAAGGAGGTCCTGGTGCCGTGGTGAGCGTCTCCTCTGACCAAGGACACACGTGAACCCAGACACAGTTGGAAACAAGTACTGAAGAGAAGCCAAACTCCTCCTTAAAGAGCCCAGGAAAGGCCACGTCACTGTCTTCTTTAACACCCTCTTTGTCTGTGACCAGACAAATTAGGAATTTCCTCCTTTGCGCTCATGCTTCATGTTGTAGCATGAATTCTTGTTCCTGCTCCATGCGATTGAGAACAGATGGTCCCTTTCCAATTTATTAGATGCCATAGAAGATTCACTTTTATGAAGTTTCTCCCTTTCATTCTCTTCCAGGTTAAAACTATTTCAGTTTCTTGGCCTCTGAGCAAGACCATAGCCATGGAGAACGGTCCTAGGTCCATCCTGACATTGCCAGAGGAGCTGGGGCTGAACACGGGACCAAGCAGGCTGGGTCCTACGGCCACTCTGCCTCTAAATGGGTGGCCCTGGGCAAGTCTAGAACATTTCTAGACTTGAATAATCTGATCTGAAGGAGACACGAGCCGGAGAGTCGAGGTCTACGTTTCTCTGATGCAGGATTCTCATGAGTCCTAGTAATTCTGTTCCTCGGGGTCTGTCGGCTCTTGGCTTAGGGTGCACCAACCCTGCCCAGAGAAAGCCTCTCTGCTAAAGCTCTGCAGGGCCACTGGGCACCAGGCCTTGACTCTAATCTTCAAGTCAAAAAAAACTCATTGGCTTGGATATCCATATTTGATCTCTCTCTCTCTCTCTCTCTCTCTCTCTGTCTCTCTCTCTCTGTGTGTGTGTGTGTAGTTCAGGATCTTTCTCAGTTGCATTTTTTGAAGGAATAATAGAGTCATATGGTTAAAAAGTCAAATATAAAAAGGTTCAGATGGAAAAATCTGGCTGCCACTCACCCTCCCTTCCCTGTTGTCTCATCCATGCCCAGTTGTGCTAGGGCAGTGGAGTAGGTTGCAGACAAGCCAAAGAAAGTGTCTGGAGACAGCACAGGAGACGTAGGGGTTACTGGGGGCAGCGTACAGGAGATGAGAGTTGTGGAGGAGTGACAGGTGGCAGCACCTTTGTCCCTCGCCGGGCTTTGTCCAGGGGAGGCTGTCTGGAAGAGTGTGCATCCCCTTCCCACCGTGCCCTCAGTTCTGTGCCCGTCCCCACCCAGGGGGGTTTTGTACGTCAGGTGTGGAAAGCAGTGACGTCACCAGCACGAGCTCAGTGGCTTATGTGACCAGCAGCCCTGCTGTGTGAGCAAGAAAGCCGCTTTCCAAGGGGACTCTGGCTGCCTTGTCTCCTGGGTGCTCAAGGGGAAGCCAGTGTCCTCCAGGACAGGACATATCGTGGCTCCCTTGTGACATTTTGGGAACATAGGGGACAGTCAGGGACAGGGTGTCTCACTGCCTCCTTTGCTCTGGGGATGATACGGAGTCTCCCTGTTACGTCCTCCTTATACTCACTGCTTCTTCGACTTCAGGCCAGTGTTCACGTGAGTGAGAGCGAAGGTCTCATTGCCCTTCACGCTGACTCCCTTCTCCCCTCGCCTCCTCCACTCAAGTCTTTGACATCATCCCACATTATACTACATCTTCGTAATTTTAATGGCTGCCTAGTATTCCACTGTATAGGCATACCAGAATCTATTCCACCTGTCTCCTGCACAGGGACACCTGCCTTGCTTCTCATCTTGTCACCACAAACCGTTGCTGCAGTGACAAAGTCAGTGTGTCCTCTGGTGTGTGCAGTAGTTGCTGAGGGCCTCTTCCAGAAGCACAGCAGCTAGGCCAAAGAGCAAACTGAGCCTGAAACTCCTAGGAGTTGCCAAGTCACATTAGAAGGCGGCAGCCTTCCCCCTGCCCTGGGCGTGGGAGCTCCTGCTTCTCTGCTCCCTCCTGGGGTGTTGTCCAGCCTCGGAACTTTGGCCAAACTGATAAGTTGGGAATCCTAATGATAACTCAGGATATTTTGTATTTTATTTCTCTTATTAAGAGTGAAGGGGGCTGGGGCGCTGGCTCAGTGGCAGAGCGCTCGCCTAGCACGTGCGAGGCCCTGGGTTCGATCTTCGGCACCACATAAAAATAAATAAATCAAATAAAGGTATTGTGTCCAACTACAACTGAAAATATATAAAAAAAAAAAAAAAGAAAAGAAAGAAAGGGTGTCGCGCTCGACCCCTGAGGGCCGCCACAGCATCTGCTGGAATCTGAGCCAAGAGCCATCTTTATTAGACGGGCACTCTGAGCCCCTCTGCTCAACCTGGCAACACAGGGGAATTGCCTGGGCTGCGTTGAAGTCCCAGAAGCCTGGAGGCCGCCCCAGGCCAGGAAGGCGGAGCCTAGAACCAGCTCCTGGCCTCCTGGACAGAGGCTCTCCGGGCTGCTTCTCCAAAGCTCTTTTCTCTTTTGAGCTGCTCTCTCTGTGGCACTGGAAACCAGCTTCCTCTATGAGCCGCAGCCCAGGAGAGACAGCGTGGGGTTTTCTTGCAGCAGCCATTGCTTCCTGCTTGGAGACAAAGCTGCACACAGATGCATCATGATGTGGCGTGTCACCACAAGTCCCACGAAGGATCCACCGCCTGCCCCTGCTCCTGCCATGCCGCAGGCTCCACCCAACATAGAGCTACAGCATTTGCCCCCTCCACAGCTCCTGCTTCACCAGAGGGGATCGCCAGGGGCTGAAGTAGAAACCACGGTAAGTAACATGGATAGCGCACAGGTTCGCACCAACATGTGTACGTAGTCACCGAAGTGAACCTGTGAAACCTGCCCTGCACCAATTTCAAAAGCATGCAGCACAGCTGAGAACTGTAGCTCAGGACTTTGGCAAAGTGGTGAAACCTCTGCTGTGGCTCTGACTCAGCTTCCGGAAATGTTGGTGGCTGGAGGGGCTGAGACCCCTCCCCCCTGCCCAGCGCACCTTAGGATGGATCCGAGGGGTGCTCAGGCCCTCGTGGTAAAACGCATGTGCTCCTTGCACCACAGAAAAGGCGACTTAGCTCTTCCCCTTTCAAGCCAGGGAAGTGAGCCCGCCTCAGCATGTGGGGTTCTTGCAGGGGACCAGGAGAGAAAGGGGGTGCTGTAACTGTCGGGCTGGGGAGGACCCTCTTCAGGCCAGAGGTGGCTACTCCCTCTGCCTGGAGCTGAAGCTTCCTAAGTCGGGTGCAGAATGGCCTGCAGAGGGCACAAGCCAGTAACAGGCTGCATCCAGAGGCCCTGTGGGGACGAGCCACCCGCCCCGCCCAGGGAGGCACAGACCTGGTTCCACCGCACGACAGCCACCCAGGTAAGGAATGTTCTTTGACAGCAAGGACCAGTGACCATCTGCCCGTTGCTGGTCCCCTCTGACAGGCCCCTGGGCCAAGCAAGCAGCAGGACTGAGCTCACCAGGGAACCCAGGAAGGAAGCGAGAACTAGATTCAGAGTGTCCATCACTTTCCGTTCTCTTTCTATTGTGTTAATGGCTTTAAGTTTGGTTCTGACCACTTCTGTGGCTTGGAGAGTGAGGAAAGATGTTCAAAGAGCAGAGCTCTCACATTCCCTGTCTCTAAGACGGCAGGTTCCAGGCCTGTGAACGGTGACAGCCCCTCTGGGGGGAGTGGTCCTCTCTCTCCTTTACCCTGGAGGAATGTGCTCTTTCACAGACGAGAATCTGAGCAGGTCACATGAGCCGTGGGGACGCTGGGGGAGCCCGAGCAGCACAGTTCGGAGACCACTGAGAGTGACCGTCCCAAAGATGGCCCGGCCCCTGCTGTGCTCCGGGGCTCTTCTCCTTGGGACCCCTGCCTACCCACAGTGAGGACCTCCGTTGCTGTCCCGAGAACTCAGAAGCTTCTTTAAGAACAGGCACTATATGAAGCTGTGCCTGGGAACGACACCAAAAAAGGGAGGTTTTGAACTCGGCGTTCTAGAAGCCATGGGGCACGATTTCCTTCCCACCACCCAGTCCCCCAAACGATGTTATTGCAGAGGTCCCCGATTTATGGACTTGCGTTCTCTGTGAAGTGGGGGAATGAAAGTCACCAGACGAGCTAGGTGTTCAGCAGCACAAATCCAAAATAGCTGTGTTCTCTGGTTTTATTTTTATTTGTTTATTTTTTTACCTGGTTGTTTGGGTTCCCACAATGTGAAGATCAAACTCTTGTCTTTTTTTTTCCTGGTGGTGACTAGAGACACTGAGGCATCCTGTCTGGGTCTCTTCTTGACCTCCCTGTTCCCCTGGAGCGCCCCTCGTCAGGTGGCCAGCCCTGCCTTCCGAGTCACACCTGGCAGGCCCAGGCCCAGGCTCCTCCCCGCAGTGCTCCACTCTTTCTCTGTGATTATGAGACAGAAAGACAAGTGCTCCCCAAAGAGCTGGAAAACTAGGGTACAGAGACTCAGAGGGCTCAGCCGGTGCCAGGTCCCCTTCCTGCCTCGAGGGTCCCCTTTCCAGGTAGAGAAGACACCGAGGCCACTGTGCCTCTCATTCCAGCCTCGTGGAGGCTCCGCTCTGCAGCCACCATAAAACCTCAGCAGGCACAGCTCGTCATTTCAAGTGGGAAGGGAAGCAGGAGCCTCAGTCCAGCCTGAGTGAGCAGCAGACCCCGTGCCCTCCCCCAGGCCAGCTCACCCTCGCCACAGGGCCGGGGGGCAGGGCCTGCCGCAGCGCATTCTGCCCTGGTCTCCCCAGGGAGCCCCTCTCTTTTTCCAGCAGCCCTGATGGGGAGAGCAGGGGTGTGAGCACTCCCAGGAGGCTGGCCAGGCCCTGTGTTTCCGAGCACCTGATTTCCTGCATGGTGCCAGGGCTCTGGCTACCAGACAATCTACCCAGGACTTAAGTTAGAGGGGGATTCCCAGAGCTCAAGAACAGCAATTTTCAAACATGATTTCTTTCTGGAGAGAGCTGACCCTCCCTGTGGAGAGACACACCCCGGCTTTTCCAGGGAGGAGCCAGCCCCAGACTCAGCCCAGCAAACCCCGGCCGGAGTCCCCTGTAGGGGTGAAGGCCAAGCTTTCCCCACACCAGGAGGTCAAGACTTGACTAGCTGCCAGAAAGGTGGTATTTGGTGCAGCATTATCTTGGCATCACAGGGGACTTGACCTCATTTGCTTTTAGTCATTGGAAACCTCCTTCCCCAAGGGATCGGTTAGTGGGAAAGAGACAGATTTCAGACACAGGAACTGCCTCTGGGAATGGGTCGGCTTGGTCTACCTGGCCAAGGTGTGGGTCGGCAAGAAAACAGGTGCAGGAGAGCTGGGGAGAGAGGGCAGGCTCCAGGCACCCTTTGGGGCCACTGGAGGCTGGAGGACACCTAGGCCTGAGGGACTACCCAGCCAGGACCCTGCCACGTGGGGACCGTAGGTGGCTCTCAGCAGAGGGTGAGGGTGTGAGGGTTCTCGGGGACATTTTTGATGCCTTTGGATTTATTTTATATCACTGATATGAAAGGAGCAGAATTTTTCATCTATGGAGTAAAATTTACAAACACATGGAGAGAAATAGCAACCAAAAGATTAGCAGACTACACGTGGACTTCTTGGAAACCACACCACGTGGTGCCGTGAATGTGTCCCCAGCTTCCATGAGGTATACATGACAAAGTTGTTGTGAAACGATTGACACAATCAAGGTAATTAACACTTCCATCACCGCGTATAGTTGTGATTCTATTCTTTTTCAGTGTTGAGAACATTTAAGATCGACTCTTCCAGCATCGTGTACAGCGTTAGTACAGTCACCAGGCTGTACGGTTGGTCTCCAGAACGTTTCCCTGCATGAATAAAACTTCACAGTGTCTCCCCGCGTCCCCTCCCCCAGCCCTTGGCAATCCCGTATCCACCCCACCTCCGTGGATTAGATTTCATCAGCTCCCATGTGTAAGTGAGATCGGGTTGGTATGTGTGTTTCTGTGTCCGGCTGATTTCACGCAGAGTCTTCTGGATTCTTCAGTGTCATTGGAAATGATGGGATTCCCTTCTTTCTTTTTCTTTTTTAAAATATTTTTTAGTGGTAAATGGATCTTTTATTTTGTTTATTTATATGCAGTGTTGAGGATCGAACCCAGGCCTCCCACGTGTTAGGCAAGTGCTCTGCCATTGAGCCCCAGTCCCAGCCCCAGGATTCCCTTCTTTTTTGAAACAAGTGTTATGATGTGGATGTGAGGTATCCCCAAAAGCTCACATGAGATGTGCAAGAAGGTTCAGAAGAGATATGATTGGGTTGTGAGAGTCTTAACCTCATGGGTGAATTAATCCCGATGGGGATTGTGGCTTTGGAGTTATATATTTATATCTGGCAGGTGGAGACCTCTCTCTCTCTCTCTCTCTCTCTCTCTGCTTTCTGATCACCATGTGAGCTGCTTCTCTCTGCCACCCTCTCCCGCCATGATGTTCAGCCTCACCTTGAGGCCCAAGGAATGTGAACTAAGATCTCTGAAACCGTGAGCCCTCAAATAAACTATTCCTCCTGTACAATTGTTCTGGCAGATCTTCTAGTCACAGCAGTGAACAAGATGACTAACACCATGGGATAGTGTTCCACTATGCACGCCTAGACCACATCTTCTCTGGCCATTCGTCCATTGATAGACACTGTCTCCACGGCCTGGCCATTGTGATGAGGGCTACAGTGGCCACAGGAGTGCAGGGTACCTCTTGAGATGTGGATTCCGTTCTTTTTGGCTCTACCTCCAGTGGTGAGATTGCTAAAGCCTGTGGTAGCTCTGTCTATGTTTTTGAGTAGACTCTCATGTGGTTTTTCGTAACGGGTTCACCAATTTACACCCTACCAACGGTGCACGGGGGGTTTCTTTTTGTCTACATCCTCACCCACAATTTACCTTTTGTCGTTTTGATAATAGTCATGCTGACAGATGTGACATTATATCTCATTGTGGATTCGGATTTGCATTTCCCTGATGACTGGAGATGTTGAGCACCTTTTCATACATCTGTTGGCCATTGGAAGGCCATGTTGGAGTGGTATCTGTGCAGTCCTTAGCCCATTTTAAAGGCCTTGCTTTTTTCTGTAGTGTTGGTGGGGTTCCTCGTCTATTTGGGGTAGTAACTGTACAGACCCCTGATCAGACACAGGGCTCACCAGTATTTCTCCTTTGGGAGGCTTGTCCACTCTGCTGCTCCTGTGCCGTGTGGAAGCTCTTCTGCTTGAAGGACTCTCACTTGATACCTTTGTGGTTGTTGCCTGTGCTTTGGGGACATATCCTTAACTCACTTCCCAGACCAATGTCAAGGAGTTTCCCTGTGTTTTCCTCTGAGGGTTTCATGTCCCCGGACTCCTGGGCCTGTCCTTGTGCCCTCGGAGCTGATCCTTGCACTTGGTGTGAGGCTGGAGCCTGCTGCTGTTCTTGGGCCAGTGACTCTCCAGTCTCCCCAGGACCATGTGGCAGCTGTTGCTTGGTCAGGGCGTGTTCTTGGCATCCTGTTGGAGAGTGACAGGCTGTAGGTCTTGGGCCGCTCCCGGGCTCTTTGCTCTGCTTCGGTGGCCTCTGTCTGTTGACGCCAACACCATTCCCGTCTCGTTACTGCAGTCTTGGGATATATTTTGAAATCAGGAAATGTGAGGCCTCTAGCTTTGTTTTTCTTGCTCAATACTATTTTGCTACTCAGGGTCTTTCTTGTTCCCATGTGAATTTTAGGACTGTTTTTCTATTCACTAAATGGTTTTGAAGTTCAGGCTTTGAACCTGTGAAGTGTTGGGTCTTATTCTGACCCCACCACTCACCGATGGTGAGAACAAGCCCTGAGCTTTTTATTCCTCATCTTTAGGAGGGGAAAATTCTACCCGGTTTATTATACATCTGTGGGCAATAAATATGGAATTATCATCTGATAGTTTTTCAATAAATGCTGGTTCTCTTTCCCTTCTTCTCCTAAATAGAATACTTTTAAATTTACTTCCTACTTTACTAAGTGAAATCATCTTAGCTTCTGTCCTTATTGAATGAAAATATTTCGGAAAAATACTGGTTCACTGGTTCTGCCTTCCACTAATTCACTGTAGAATTTGGCATCTTTTCACCTTCTGTGTGAAGGTTTTTCTTGTGAATACTGCTCTGCGTAACTCAATATTGGAAATTGGGTGGGTGTGAGCTATAACATATCGTGCCTTTTTTTACACATATTTATTTTTCTAAAACATAAGTGCATAAATAAAAAAAATGACTAAGAGCCTTTAACTTGCCGTTCAGTTGAGTTTGGTCCGACATGCTCACCCACCTCATCGTCTGTCTGTTTGCTACTTGTGTGTTTGGCTGTGTATATTCGGGTTATTTCGTGGCATTTGCGAACTTGGCTTGAACATCATGCTGAGACTGGGGAGTTTCAGGGCCCCTGGAGGAGGGAGAGTGGGTTCGTCGCGTTCTGTACCGCTGGGCCGCGTGAGCTCTCCGCCACCCAGAGCTGGGAGTCCGCCGCCCACAGGAGGGTCCTTGACCTTCCTGACCAGGAGCAGCATGTGTGTGGAGGAAGTGCCTTCTCCAGGGGCTCCCAGCAGGACAGGCGCCCGGAGGAACCCAGGTTGCAGTGGCAGTGGGGACACGCAGGCGGGCCAGGCCAGATCGCCGGGCTGAGCAGGTCTGGCCCATTCATGAGCCAGAATGGCCCCTGAGCTCAGGAGGTCTGAGAGGAGCTGAAGGGGCCTCTTCTCGTCCCATGGGTTTCCAAGTTACAGATCCCACACCATAGGAGGGTGACAAGACGTCGAGAATGTGGCGACTGGGTAAACGAACAAGCAGGCGACAGCTGAGTGGCTCTCCTATCCTGTGATGAGGCTCAGTGTGACGCCATGAAGTCTTCACTCCAGTAGTGGGCCTAAGTGTGTGTGTGTGAGTGTGTGTGTGTGTGTTTGTGTATGTGAGTGTGTGTGTGTGTGTGTGTGCGTGCACACACGTGTGTCCCAGGCCAGGGCATCACACAATTCTTAGTGTAGTCAGGGCTGGCGACCTAGGAATAGGTGCCTCGGGTGAGCATTGTCCTCCCAGCAGAGGTGGCTGGAACGACCTGCCTCCTGTACAAACCACAAGTGCTAGGTGTTTTAATGTCAGGCCGACCTTGAACAGCGTCCCTCCATCGCAAAAGTGGGGAGGAAGACCAAACAGGCAGGACCTTGCTATCCATGAGGACACTCAAAGCTGACAACCCAGACCCAGGGGACCTGGAAGGTCACCGTCCTGTGTCCTCTTGACTGTCTGCCAGCCTCCTGGGACACACCTCCCCACTGCCCGAATGTCCCAGCTTTCTTCAAACTAGGGCTCGCCCTTCACCTGGCAGTCAGTGATGGTGTGGGGCTACTCTAGCTCGTGGCTGGCCATCTCCCCACCCCACACCCCTGCCCTGTCCCTGAGCCCTCCCGTGGCCACCCTTCCGCTCTGAAGTAGGTCTCCTCCTGTCTAGGGACAGCGAGCCCATCCACTTCCTCTCCTGGGTTCTTCCTGAGTGTGGTTTAAAATATGGGCTCGTTCCTGTCTCCAGGGCAAGATAAGTTCCTGACGCCTGGTAGTAATGGACACCTAATTGGTAACACATCGAGGCCACATGTTCTGCTTCGAGGGTTGAATACATGCCAGGGCTGACTTCACTGGGGTGGAATGGAGCCGGTTGTCTGTATTTACAAATTATTTAGAATCGATGGGCCCTCTTTTGAACCAACCCTCCCTCTGACTCCACATCCAGTCAGCCCCCTTCAGTGTAGACAACACCAAGGCTCTCGGCTACAAGGCGTGGAGAAGAGGACCTGCCAGTGCCACTAGGTGCCAGCCTGATGACCTCTCACGTTGGTGTGTCTGATGTGGGAGAGGCCGAGGGGCTGTTGGAGGCTGACCTCAGATGACCAGCAGTGCCCCGTGGACTTCGCACTTGGCTAGCGATGGCCTCTAGTCTGTCTGAATTCATAGAATAATTCATTGAGAACCTGTTGCCGGTCTTCACTAGGCGCTACATACGATCATCTAAAATTCACAGGGGGGAAACCGTGTCAGTAGACTTATATATACAAAGAGAGAGATTTGCGCACACTCAAATGGGGTGCTTATAAAGGAGAAAGACGATAATAAATGTAATGTGATAATGTAATTGTGAGAGAATTAGAAAGCCAGACCCTAATGTTACAAAATCCAAATAAATTTTTAAAAGGCCCAGGAAGACTTTGGGAGCTTTGTGAAGGTTCTGGGCTGTAGCTGGGTCTTACAGACGGTGAAGTACAAATCTCTGGTGGAAAAAAGACAGACCACAGGCACATCAGAGGTTTTCTAGTCTCCGTCACAGTGGGATGTGGCACCATCTTTCCGTTGGTCAAGAAGGGGAAAGTGAGGCTCCGGGAGACCGAGGACCTGCCCTGGCCTGCTCCAGCTGTGCCCGCCACACACGGCTTCTGTCCCCGAGGTCCTGGCACACAGCACAGAATTCAGCAGGACACGTGCCCCGGCATGCACATGACTCCTGAATATTTCCTGGTTTCCCAGCTCTGACAACCTGAACTGCTCCCCACCCACGGTACCATGGCTTGGGGCCAAGGCTGTGTCCTGCCTCCCCCTTTTTGGACCCTCAGCCAACACCCCCTCCAGCCCCTCAGGCTGCCCCACCCCATCCCTGTTGGGGACCCTGCTTTGTTCCAGAGGCAGATCTCAGACGTACTGGATTTAGAAATCACTGCTTTCCCCCTCTGCATGTCCCTCCAAGAGGGACAACAGGGCGTTGCCTGGCAGGGGGGTGGCCTGGAGGTCTGTGGCTTGTCACTTGGATTCCAGCACCAAGCCTTAGGGACATGTTTGCTGTTCCTCATCTGCTTTCACAAGACAGACCACGCAACAAATGAAATTGCCCAAGAGCCATTGAAGTGGAAAAAAATGCTCTATTTCTTTATTTTATTTTTCTAAATTAAATAAAATATGACTTCATTTCCTACTCTACAAACTTAAAGAAAAACTCCACCTCAATCATTTTCAGGCCTCCTTCCCCTCCCTGTCCTCTCTCTCCACCCTTAGATTGTGCAAGGAGTGGACACATGTGTGGGCCATGCGATGGCTCACCCCCTGGGAAAGCTTGCCAAGCTTCCTGACCCATTTGAAGGCGAGAGTCCTTGGGAGGCTCCTGGCTAGGCCTGGGGGGACCCCTCCACGGCCCACGACGTGAAGGTCAAGGGCCTGGGAGCAAATTGGCATGGTGGCAGGGGTGTGGCCACCATCCAGAGTGGCTGCAAAGCCCCAGTGGTCCCTCAGGCCTGCTCTGTCCACTAGAACTTACTGTAGAGATGGAAGTACCCCACATCTGCACTGTCCTCTGCGACAGCCACTAGCCTCCTGAGACTGGGGACCTGAATTATCATTGTACTCAATGTTATTGAATTTAAACGTAATCAGCCACAGCTGGCTGGTGCCACGTTGGGCAGTGCAGGTCTATACCCCTTTCTTCTCCTAGAGCCATGGAAGGCGTAACCACAGACACAGCCTCTGGGGTGGACAAGGCACACAAGAGTGGACCTGCTCACTTCAGCCTGGTCACTCTGCGTTCTGGAGTCTCCAAGATCTCACTTTCTGAGGTTTCGGTTGCTGATGGTCACCCAAACTCTAAATGTATCCGATGGAAAATTCCAGAAAGAAGCAATGCCTAAGTTTTAAATGGTGCCACTAGAAACACCTACATGTGAGTGTGGTGATGAAGCCTCCAGCATCCTGCTCCCTCCCTCTGGGGTGTGAACTGTCACCTGTCTTCATCATGTTCACACTGAGTGTCCCTCCTGACCGTCAGTCACAGGGCTTGGTTTTCAAAAAGAGTGGTGGCCCCCAGTACTTGCATTCAAGTAACCCTATTTTACTTCATCATGACCCCAAAGCTCAAGAGTAGTGATGCTGACAATTTGTGCTAAAGAGAAACTGAAAATGTTTCCTTTAAGTGAAAGGTGAAGGTTCTTGACTTATTTTATAAGAGAGCAAATTGTGTACTGAGGTTGGGGAGATCCACAGCAGGATGGGACGGGGGGGGGGGGGCGGGGACTAGGTGTCGTCAATCTCTGCTCACGGACTTGCGTTTCCCTTGCCGTGTATCATTGTGGTAGTGCCTACTGGCTATTGGTTATTATTGCTGACCTCCTACTGCGCCTGACTCACAGGCCCGTGCGTACAGTAGAAGCACAGTCTGCATAGGGTTTGGTTCTCTTTGTGGATTCTGGTGTCCACTGGGTTCTGGGAATGCATGCCCTGCAGACAAGGGGGCTGCTGTGCAGTTCACCCAGCGAGACCTGGCCGAGCCTGCCTCCTGTAGCCCAGGCTTCACAAGATCCCATATCACTGTCGCAAGCAAGTCCCCTCCCAGCCTGGGGTGCAGCCCACGCTGAGCCCTGGACTCAGGAGCCCACACTGTCTGCCTCCGTTCTTAGCCCGCCTGCAGTCCACTGTGCCCTGCTCTGACAGCTGGGCTGCAGGATTTTCAATGGGCCTAGGCCTTGGGGCATAAAAAGGCTGTTTTGTTTTTTTTCTCCGAGGCCTTGCCTAGCAACTTCTCTTTTATTCAGGTCTATTCTTCCCAAATGAGTCTGCCACCATGAAAAACAAAGCACCCAATTTCTCAATAAGGACTGTGGCGCATTAAATATGAATACATCATCTGGCTGCAGTGGCAGTTACAGAGCTCTGGGAGCAGAGATAAGGGAAGAAGTTATTTTCCTTTATTCATGCCAAGTTGGCACTTTGGTCCAAAGCCTGGGATCCTGGCATGAGAAGTTCCACAGAAACAATTTATTTCCAGCCTAACCCATCTGGGCAGGCCACAGACAGCTCAGCTCCCACCCCACACCCACCAGAGTCCCCAGTTGGCATCCCACAAAACAAATGCCATCCCAGTGTACAGGCGGAAGGACAGATTTTGCCAAAACCTACAGCACAGTTCTTAGATGGAGGAGAAAAGGCCCAGCTCATGCCCCCTAAGCATAGCTCCCCCGACGGTCTGTGTTGCCCCATGGCTTCCCCTGGCCCAGCCTCCTCCTCCCTGCTCCTCACAGTCTCCAAAGTCCCCCCACCATGCAGCTCTGTGTCCCCTGCAGTGTTCCTAAGTTAATTCATCAGATACCGATGTTTCCTCCCAACACCCTGGAGAAGGGGGACACAGCCACCACCTGCCACCAGGAAAACACAGGTGCTACCACGGCATTGTCTAGAGGGAGCCGCCGCTTTGACAAAGCCTGGCCATCTGCCTTTTCTTCCTCTGAGCTGCCCGGGGTCATTGTGCCACATGAGGGACCCCTCTCCTTGCTAGCCGCTGCAGTGAAGTCATCGGAGCCCTGAGGTCTTGTGCTTTGAAGGGGGCCTGGCTTCCTGCACCAGCCCGTTTGTTCTCCCCAAGCCAAAACACAGCTCCTGCCAGTTCTCTGGCCTCCGTGAACCCTGGGCTTTGACTGCAGCTGGGTGGAAGGAAGCTCCTCTGACCAGCGCGATTGTTCCTCGTCAGTAACCACAGGAGCGTTCAAAGCAAGAACCTCCTCTGCTCTCGTTTTGGAGTCCCGAGTGTTTTCCCATCCGCCTCTATTATCCCAAGTGCCTTATTTTTCCTCTTGATCCAAACCAAACAGTGTTTATCAGTCATAGGAAGGACTTTGCAAGGTCTCTGCCCTCGGAGCAGCGTGATCCACAGGGCTTCCTGTACAAGGGTGGCCCTGCTCCAGGACAATGGCATCAGCCTGCAGGGTGGATCAGAGCCCTCCGTCTGGCAGTCCATGCCAGGGCCCTCGGGACATGTGCAGCTGGTCCCCAGAGAGGGCCTCAGATAGAACCTCAAAGCCCAGGGGCCGCCGTTCTTTCTCAGCAAGGACGCAGATTGCAGGAAAAGAACAAGAGGAGTGACCCCGGCTGAGCACTTGGGGGCCGTAGACATTTACCCAGGCCAAATACCCCTTACCCAAAACACTCGGGGCCAGAAGTGCTTTGGAAATCCCTGTTTTTTGTGTGTGAATATTTGCATAGACACAATGAAGTGTCTTTGGAATGGGACCCAAGTCTCAACAACATACGCCCTCTGCCCACAGTCTGAAGGTAATGTTGTACCATAACTTTAATAATTCTATGCTTGCAAAACAATTTCATTGTGTGGAATTTTCCACTGGTGACATCAGGTTGCTAGCAAATGTTTCAGATTTCAGAGTTTTCGGATTTCTTATTCTCAGAGTGGGCACCTCTACCTGTACCTCTAAAGCCACGTGGAGCATGGAAGAGTTGTAGCCATGCCACAGCCTGCAGAGTCCACGGGAACTAACGGAGGTTGGTGTGGTCCTGGCTGTGTCCTTGGTGATGGCTGGGATGTGGACAGTGTCCTGGCATGAGGAGACCTCCTTCCCTGCTGGAGCCCCCTTCATCAGGCTCTCGAATATTTCCACCTCTCTCACCTGCCAGGTGGGTCTCTGAAGTTTATTAGTAAGTGTGAATCCAGGAGGCCAGACTCAGACTGGGACCCTGTGAGTGACCATTACAGGGCCTCTGTCAGGTGCCTCCTTGATGGGACAGAGCCAGTGCATGTCAGCTGGCTTTTCAAGTGATGGGTCTCTGTGGGGCCCTGGGAAGACAAAGACGGCCTCAGCACAGCCCGTGCCTTGGCACAACTCATGCTCTAGGAAAGGGAACACACACACGAGCAAACCAACGGCTATGACCCAACGTGCAAGGGTGTCCTGCAGGAAGACCTTTTGAAGCATTTCTGGGGCCATAGAGAGCAGGCCTGGTGCTGCCCAAGGGCCAGGTGGCTTTATAGAGGTGTCTGAGTGTCCCTCTCCAACAGGGCACTTTGCCCAGCAGAGAGGAGGTGATGGGGACAGCGGGGCCTGCTGTGAGGAGCGGGAATCCCCACATAGAGCCTGTGTTTGGAAGTTGACCATCCTATCCCGGTCATGGCCCCTGCCGCCGCAGAGCCCCAGCACTGTGCCCTTGCTCAAACTGACTGTGCCAGGGCTGTCAGATGTCAAAGCGGCCAGCTTGTGGCTAGTTCTGTGACTCGTCACCTCGACTGAAAGATGAGAGAGCCAAGCCAGTCGTGGCTCAGGGGTTTAGAATCGGGAACAAGACACTCTTTCCATTTATCTGGGGGAGCTGGGAGTGAGTGTGCATGCAAGGAGGGGCTAAGGCCTGGGCTGAGGGTGAGCTGTGGTGTGCAAAGTCGTGTGTGAGCCACAGGAGAGCAGAGGAAGTCAGATGAGCAGGGAGAGGCCTGGGCAGGGTTCTGCCGTTATCTGTTCCTCCCCGTGAGACCTCAAGCCTGCTACTACCCGGCTCTCCTTCTCAAGAGGGCCCCTTGGTACACTGGGATTCTTTACTTTCTTTTGGTTTTAATCTTATAAGTTAAAAATGATCATAATTGTAAAGGCAAAATTTCAACAGACACCATGTAGCCATCACTCAGAATTAGCAAATGCCAGAGATCTGTCACTTTTGCTTTAGTGACAGTCATTATGAAAGACAGAGATTGCACCTAAAAGTTGAAACTGAATATTTCCCCTTCTCATCCCTCATTCTTGTCACAGAAGCAACCTGTTAGGGATTGGCAGGGATCCAGGAGTGCTGGTGAAGGGCCCAGGCCTGTGGCTGTGACGGGATGGATTCTCAGGGCCCCTGCCAGCTTCCAGAGGCGTCTCCCTCTTGGAATCGGGAGGCAAGATAGGAGGAGGCTGAAGGTGGGAGAGGATTTCATTGTGTGGCTTGCTTTTGGTTTAATTTGCCGCGTCGCTTGGAACAAAGACTGACTCTGCTAAGATGGAAAGAGAGGCTGTATTTTAGGTGAAAATGAGCTGGATCTGCAGTGAGATCCGGTCCTCTCTCTTCTCTGCAGGGGGCTGGTCCCAGGCCTGTGTTCTCTTAACTCCCCTGGCTTCCTCCCTCATTAACCGCTCTGATCTTGAATCCTTATTTCTGACACCTGGTAATTCCTTTTTAAATTTCAAACATGTAGAGAGACCAAAAAGTTTCTTTTATTACATTTCCCCAGTATTCCATACTTTGGGGCCAGAAGTGGGTCTGAGGCTTTGCAGTGGACAGAGAGGCCTTGTGTGCGTGGCCCAGGGTCTTGCCTATCCTGGACTTATGGACACTCTCAGGACATGTCTCCTTCATGAAGCTAGCTGCAGCAACTGTCCATGCCTTGCAATCAGAAGGGCAGTAACCAGTGCAGACAGGAGGTGGTTGGGGAATGATAAGGAAAGGGGCCTGATGAGGAGCTGTTATCTGTGGGGTCCAGCGGGAGTTTTCAGCCGGTGCGATGGGACTGATTTGAGAAAGGCATGGGGTGCAGTGCTTCAAAGAAAAAATAAAATAAAGAACCCCATGGGGTGGGGCAGGGAGGAGCAGGGAGGCGGAGGAGGCCGTCATGTGGCTGCTGCAGTAATGCAGCTGGGAGCTGCCCATGGTGCTCCAGGGTGATGGAGTGTGGTTTTGCTGGGAGGAAAGATCCAAACTGGTGAGCCTCTAGCTATTTCCTGTGTTTCCACGAGGGTTGCCTATTTAATCAATATCCCTATTTTACAGATCAGGAATTAAAACCTGAGAGATTCAGTAACTTGGTGCAAACCATCTAATTAGTAAGTGGTCGAGTCCGGTTTTGAAATTAAGTCTCCACACCAAAGCCCATCCTTGTTCCTGCCTTTGCCTAAATCACCTGTTAAGGTGAATTGGGGAGACCTTGTACATGGAGCAGGGGAAGTGGGTAGTATGTGCCCTCTATGGAGGATGCCAGGAGCTGGGGAGGGCATGCAGGCTGGTGGGGACGAAGGCACCAGCCTATCCAGGGGGCATTTCCAGTGAAGAGCTGGAAACATGGGGCTGCAGCCAGAGAGAGAGCCGAGCTGGAAGGAGATCCCTTGACGTCACTGGCTAACTGCTGACTGTGGAAGCCACGGGAGAGCATGGATTATTTCCTAGCTGCTTTGTGCAGTGAGGGTACAGTCAGCACCACAGCATGGAGACTCCGTGCTGTGGAAGGAGCCGGGGAGGAGCCGAGGGGAGTCCCGAGGAAGACAGGCAGGGAACCCAAGGGAGCAGAGCCTCAGAAAGTGAAAGAAGAGAGACTTTTTAAACAAAGAGGGAGCATTCAATGCTAACGTACGCCAAGGAGTTTGGAGGCTGGAGACCCTGGGTCTGCCAACCACGAGGTCATCACTGACCTTTGGGAGGACAGAGAGGAGGACTGTTGAGGTCTGCCTGGGGCGGCTGGGGCAAGACTTCAAAGGAGGGTTGACATTTGAATTGGACCAGGAAACATTGGAGGGCTCGTGCCAGGAGAGAAGAGGGGCAAAGGCATCTCAGGCAAAGGGAACCTCATGCGGAGACAACCCAAACCCAGTGATGGGCTGGATTCAGTCCCAGCTTCGGATCTTCATGAGCAGAGTCAACTGGCAGCACACGCCTATTGAGCCACGGGTTGTTTTCTACATCGTGGAGAATCCTGCGGCTTCTCTTCCACTGTAGACTGATAACTGAGATTGGGAAATGTGATCCGTGTCCAAAGGGACACAGGGTTCAACCCTTTATGAAAACTGAGTTCTCATGAAAGAGGGTCAACATAGGGCCCCACATAGACGTCTCATAGAGGATGTCATGATTCGGAAGGGTAATGAATATTGCAGCAGCCCTTAAGACCTCAGAGGCTCGAGGTGTTCGAAGTTCACATCTCCCATGGAGCTGGGTGGCGTCCTACGGCTCTCCTGGGCAGTGTGGAACACCGTGACACACTCTGTGCTCCTTCCTTGTGAGCTCTGCATTGGGAAGCACGTCACCTCCGTCGTGTGAACAGGGAAGGAAGCCGTGGGGAGTCACACCAGACCCTCAACAGCCCACGCTGCAGGTGACCCGGCTGTTCACATTCCACAGGCCGAGGCTAATGGAGAATACGGGTCAGCAGGTTGGTGTTGGTGTTGGCGAGCACTAACCACATGAGCCCACTGGTCATTTGATTGTTAAAATATTGATTACTAAAATATTGTTTCTTTTGGAAATAGTTGATGGTCTTAGACATTTTCCATTTTTTATATTTTGAAGATACACTTGGCTTTCTAACTCAGGGCCTCATTCCAGCCAGCCTGTTTTGGGGGGATTGAACCCAGAGCCTTATGCATGAAAAGCAAGAACTCTACCATGAGCTGTGCCCCCAGCCCTCCATTTGTTTTCAAAGACAGATTTCATGTTATTAGACGTCCAGCAACAGAAGTGCAAGGTTAAGACCACAGAACTGCTTCTTGATGTTTGCCCAGTGTGCTGAATTCTCAGTGTGACTTCAGTTCAGGGGACTCCAGGGGACCAGGCACTGAGGCAGGTGTTATGAGCATGCTCAACCGAGAGCAAGGCTTAGAGGGAGACCCACGTTCATTCCACCCAAATACTAAAGAAAGTGGATTCTGTCACAGGGGTGCAAGATCAAGACCTTATCTTTGCATATTCAACCGTGGCCATTTTATTTTTTGTTTGTAATATTAATGGAAATTTTAAGAAAGAAAAATCTGCAGGAGTTTCCTGCTGTTTGTCTCTGTGCAATGTAACGAGCCCATGCAGCGGGCGCACGGCCCTTCCTCCAGCCTCGGCCCATCGTCCTGCCTGCCCCACCTGCCCCTCCAGCCCGGTCATCCTGGTCACACAGCTCTTGCTGTCCTCCGTTGTGCTCTCACTCGGGCCCTGGTTCCTGACCTTCAATTCTCTGCTACCCCTGGGCGTGTGTGAGTGACACTCTCCAGGGTGGTCCTCCTGGGGCCCTGCATGACTGGCTCATTCCCATTTCCAGGTCCTGCCTCAAGTGTCCCCCTTAGAGACGATTTCCCAGAGCCCAGTCTGGAAAGTGCCCCCCTTGCCACACCCACACCACACCCACTTGCATCACAGCGCCCTTCACGACCTCACGGCGCCCTTCAGGATCTCTGTGATCTTCATGTGCGTTTGTTTGACTAACCCACTGGGGTGCGAGCTTCCACAGTGAGTCCCGTTCTGGGTTTTTCCTCGGAGCTTGTCCTGAAGAAGTTCTTGGGAGTGAGATTCTTGAGTCAAAAGCTGTGAACAACCTGATGGTCCTTGAAACGTGGTTATCATCTTGTTCTCGGGACTCTAGCCGCGGGCGTCACCACAGCCAAGTGTTTGTGCCATTCGACCCCATGCCCGTCGCTGTGGGCACTGGGTTATGCTGCACACGCATCCATACACACACAGAATTTGGCAAGGCGACTACATTTTCAAGGACTAATTTATAAGTTACTAAATATTAATAAAGACCTGAGCATGAGATAAAATCCTGCATCTTGAATTCTTCAAGTCAAACCTTCACTTTCTCCTTCACGAGTGCTCGTTTGGCTTTGGCAGTTTTCTCTCCCTCCCACAGTGGAACCCCCTCTCCAGGACATCAGGGCCCAGGCGACGGTGCAGCCATCCTCGGGGTCCACCCCTCTTTCTGTCATTCTCTTGTCTATGACCCTCATCCACTGGAGCAATGCACATGTGACTTAGAGCCTCCGACGGCCTGGAAGAGCTCAGGACATGGGGCTGGCCCAGTCGGGCTTCCCCAAGCTTTTGCACTTCAAGATTAACAGATTAGTTTCAGAGAAAAGGAGGGTTCTCTCGGGAGCCCAAAGGAGAGCGTCACATGCAATTCTTGCCAATGGCCATGGCCTTGCCATTTTACAGCTAATGAGAAGGACAAAGGTGATCTCTGGGGAAGGTTCTAGTCCCCAAGGAAAAGAATGAGTGAGGAAATGAACAAATAAATACAGAAATGAATACAATTAGAGTGCTGCGCACAGACCTCAGTGATAAAGCACTGGGAATCGGAGGGGTGTTTGATGAATCTCCCTGTCTGACATCTAAAACAAGGGGAAAGGAAATCAAGGAAACCCAAGGTCAAGGCCATCCCTTTGGTTTTTCCCGACTTTGCAGGCTCCTGTTAATCACATACGGTACGCAACGGAGGCCGAGGAGAGAAAGATGGCCTCGGAGGGGCCTTGGCTTCCCTCACACCCAGCACTGGTGAAGGCACCCGGGCGCTGAGGGCCGCGGAGGCTGACCGCCATGTGGCTCCTCGAAGCAGCTGGGGAAGGGAGGCCGGGTGGGCAGGAAGGGCTGGGAGACTCCACTAGGCTCTGTCCCCACCTGGCCTGCAGCCCCGGGAAGCCACTAGAGGGGACCGCAGTTGTCTCCCCTATGAGCCCGGGGAGGGGCAGTCCACCAGCTCTAATGAATCCTGAGGCCTTTAAACAGCAAAGAGACATCTGAACCACCTGCAGCAGTTCCACTCCGTCTGGCCTCCTCGGGAACAGAGCATTGCCCGGCACCCTTCCTCTCATTAGTGGCAAAATCCAATCTTTCTATCATTTCAAGTTGATTTCTATAGCTTGTGTAGAATTTGATCTTCCTGTGATCTCACCTGGAAAGGTTCTCTTGAGGTGTTGTTTGTTTTTGAAAATGATGTTGAAAGCTGGAGGTGGAGCCTGCACACGGCCAGGGAGGAGTCGCGTTTGGGACACCTCCAGCCCGCCTCCGGTCACCAGTGTGGGTCCTTACCTGGTGCATCTGAAGCCGATCCTCGCAGAGTCCCTCACTGACACTCTCCCGTCTCAGCTCCCAGTGGACCTCCATGGGGGTCTGCCCCTGCTCATGAGCTCTGCTTGCACAGAGGCCTGGGTGTGAGGACCCCAGTCTCA
This sequence comes from Marmota marmota marmota, assembly GCF_001458135.2. Taxonomy (NCBI): domain Eukaryota; kingdom Metazoa; phylum Chordata; class Mammalia; order Rodentia; family Sciuridae; genus Marmota; species Marmota marmota. The sequence goes on from NW_025999992.1 coordinate 1,827,349, forward strand.
GAGGGACAGTTGGGTTGAGCCAGGGGTCTGGGTTCTCCTCTGGCACTCCTGGTGCATGACACACCTTGGGAACAGCGTGAGGGGCAGGCCCCGGCTGCACTGCCTTCCCTCCTCTTTCAAGCAGAGCCATTTACTGGATTTGTCTTGTTATTCTGTCCGGTTCATGAATCCTCAGGGGGATAGTCATAATGACACTTGGAATTTTTTCCTCTCCCACAAAACACTTAGGTAAAAATTCTGAAGCTGAATGTTTTCAGCTAGAGGAAGATAATCTGAGATTGCCGAACACTTGGAAGCATCTCTGTGAACCACTGCCTTAAGGGGAATCTTCTAGAAGGCCACCCCAGCTCCTTGAGCCTGGCCAGCAAGACTGACAGCTTTGCTCCTCTGTTATAAACACAAGAGTACTAAAGCATCAGGCTTTAAGATGTAATTCTGCCACCCCACGTTTTATTGACATGTGATCAATGTTTCCTTAGCAGAGAGTTTGCATCAATTAGCAGTTGGCGAGTTGGAATTCCCTGGAGTTTTGAAAGATCAAGTTTTATACTAGATAAAATCTGTTTGGATTTCCTGAGTTTGCCATCAGAACTCCATTAGAGTCAAACATTATTTGAAGCAGAGAACTGCTGTTGGAATAAATTGACCTCTTTGTGAGGGTAGCACATGGCCTAGTCAAGTGTGAAGGTGTGGATGTGACCATGGACTTTGCCACACTCCTGTCCTTCCCCCTTTCTGGGAATGGATTGCTTACTCCAGAGAGAAGCTGCTAGGAACTCGTTTTTGGTCAAGAGGATCCTATTTCTTTATTTCCTTACAGTTCCGTGGTGCTCCGGAATCCTGGCAAGCATCTGCCGCTCATGGACTGAGGGTGGGTGAGCAGCCATCACGTTAGGATCGTTACAACTCTCTACTTCATGAGGTCTGTTTGCGGGTGGACACAGGCTCTCAGTTTGTGTGAACGGCTGGCTCCCTGGGAGGAGGGAGGGAAAGCACTTTCTGCTGATTGGAGCTCACCTAAATTCCAGAGAGCCTTCCCAGACACAGCTGAACACCACTGAGACACATGTCAACCAACACCTCGTTTGATCTTTTGAATAAAGATAGACAGGCAGTGGCTGCTGTTTTCATCCCACTGTGGGTATCTGGAGCACTGAGTTTCAGGAGGTTTAGAGACTTGTCCCTGCAGCAGATGGAAGGTCAGAAAAAGGTACTGAGAACAAAGGGCATCTTTTAGGGGAAAGAGCTCCCTGGAGAGATGGGCCCAAATCACACAGAGCCTCAGGCCTTGGAAGTGGCTGTCATTCTGTCCCTTCTGACTCCCTTTCTCCATCTGTAAAATGGAGATAAGGGTGCTCCATCTGTACCAGGCCTTCTTCTATTTCTATAGCAAAATGCCTAAGGATGGGTACTTTATGTATATAAAAAAAGGTTGATTCAGCTCAGTTTGGAGGCTGGAAATGAACATGGCAGTGGCTCTGGCAAGGGCCTCCTTGGCTACACCAGCTCTTGGCAAATGGCAGCACGTAGCAGGTGTGCATGTGAGAGGGAGAGATGACCCGGGGAGCCATGGAGCTGCAGAGACAAGCAGGGGCCAGGCCTGCTCCTTCAGGGCAATGCTTTCTCAAACACTCAGCAGGGGCTCATGAGGACCATATCAAGGCCTTCCTAGGACAGCACCTGGTGACTTCATCACCTCCCACTAGGCCCCGACCACTGAAGGCCCCCTGCCCGGGTCACTTGGAGGATCAAGCCTCTGCCTCAGGAGCCCTGGGAGGACATCCCAGCCCTGTGAGCCACAGCCCCATCTCAGGTCCGCATGGAGACAGCAGTGGACGTCCACACAACTGCAGCCATGCATGGGTCCTCAGGACATCTGTGGAGAGTAAGAAGCTAAGTGTCCCCTAGGAGCAGGGATGGTGAGGAAGAGCCCTCGACCCTGAGGGTGCAGAGTTGGGTTTCGTCTTCCCTAATTCACAGCTGGACTTTTGTCCAGTTCAAGAAGGCTGGGACCACTAACCTCTAACCCCAGCAGCTGTTCCAGAGCTGGGGAGGGTGGCCAAGCCCTGCTCCTGGGGTGACCAAAGCAGCCGATGACCAGAGTCCAGAGGCAGCCATGCTCACGGGGTGATGGCTGGGAGGACTGACCTTGCAAGACAGCTGTGAGCACAGATGCCTTTGGCGGGCTTGGTGGGTCTGGTCCACCCCTAAGAGAGTGACTGTCCTCACTGGTAAGGTGACTCTAATGCTGGGCGCAAAGGGCAGCTGTGCTCTAGCTTTTCTTTCTCTCTCGCTCTCTTTTTGTTTTTTGCTCCCAACTCTTCCCAGTGCTCAGAGAAGTCCCCAGTTTATGAGTCTCTGTGGGAAGCAGCCATCTCCCACTTAGAAGTAGAAAATGGCAGATTGTCACTGTCCCTGGCTTCCTGGGGCTAGAACAAAACAAGTGTGCACCTCGGGATCCAGTGGCCCCAGGACCAAGGGTAGTCGGGTTAGCAGACAAGAAATGGCACTGGGGCTTCTTGCCAGTGTGGCCACGGGACAAGCCCCAGCTCGCGGTGCCTGTCAGCAAGGACTGCGTGTGCTGGCCAGCCATGTCTGGGGTCTGAGCTGAAGTTTCAAGAGTCCATCTGTTGCTCCAACAAGCCGATCGGCTTCTGTGTTCGCAGTGGACAAGTCGGACTAGTCATTGTCTCATCTAATTTAATTGATGATGCTCTTCTCCTTTTTCTCTGCACACCTCCTGGGGAGTCGGGGCTGGGGTTGTTGCCGGTCTTCCTTTGCTTTGGTGGTGATGGGATGCAGGGTTGCGCCCACGCCAGGCAAGACACTGCCTCTTGCAAACCATTGACTTACACCTTTGCACTTCCTTGGTGTATTTGTCTTGTATTTGCAATCAAATACTTCCAGAAATCACTTGTGTTTTGAGACACACTGCACTTGGAGCCGGCTGAGCTCAACTCTCCCCCGGGAGAGGACTAGGGAAAATGTGACCCCCCCACCCCATTCATGCTGTCCTTGGTACCAGCCTAAGACTCAGCTAGAGGAGTGTGATTTGGCTGTGGTGGGTTTGCATCTCACCCGGGCAGAGCCCCTGGGTGTGCCACGCATACTGATCAGTTGGTTCTTCCTTGTGATGTGACATCTGGCAACCAGAAATCACAGACCAGAGTCGGCTGCTAACATTTTTCATTTCATTGAGTTATCTAAGAAGCTGAGTGAGATTTTTATAGTAATTCAAAATGGATCAGAGACTTTCCCATAGACATTTAGTGACCTTACCAGGAGAAAGGCCCAGACAGGTTCTGAGCTCTTACATCTCTCGACAAGGTCAGGGAGACTTCCTGGGCTCCACCTGGTCTTGACACTCACCAGGCCGGTCCCCTTCCATCTTCAGTGAATTGACATGCACAGCGACAGAAACGTGAACCTGGTCACACTCCCTCAAGTGTGCACGAGGCAATGTGCACAGAACTCCTGAGGCTGCTCCAACAACTGGGAGAAGAATGTGGCCCCTGGAACATGAGCCTCCAGGGGACTTGAAAGCCAAGCTGGGTTTTCCCTCCGCCTTTGTGTTTTATGAGGGCTGAGGAAATGTTGGCTGTTTACTAATTATCAAAGCTGTTTTTATGACTTCCCCAAAGGAAAACAAAAAAGGAAGGAATCCAAGAGTATCCCCTCAGGCCTGGGATGAAAGCTTGACCCTCGGTGCTCTTGGGGAGCCGAGTGGTTTGTAGTGTTGGAAAATAAAGCTCGGAATGCATGTTCAGGAAAGCAGGGAGCTTTGAAGTTGGAAGCCAAACAGGAACCACTGTCGTGATTGGTGTTCTGCACTCTTGGCCTGACCTGACAGGCCTGTCCCACGCACTGTCCTTGTGGCCGAGGGGATGGCTGGGGAGCAGCAGGAGCCCTTTTTCCCAGGGGTGTCTGCTGGGGTCCCCTGAGCATTCAGCTTCTGTTTCACAAAGAAAATAAGCCGGAAGGCCACAGGCCACCTCTCTTGCTGTCTGGGCATGTGTCCCCCACCAGCTCGGTGGAGGCTCATGATACCAGGAAAAGAGAAGCAGAGAACGTGCTGTGACTGCTGAGGATTTAATGAGGACAATTTAAGGCTGTTGATCAAATTTGACTGGAACAAAAACACTTCAGGCTTTGTAAGCTCCTGAGGCCCTGGAACTGGCACCCAGCAGAAAGATGTTTTCTTCATGGAAAATTTTATGTTTGCATTAGGATCTACATATTAGGTGAACATGTCATCAATTGCCACCAAGAATTTGCATAAAACATTTTTTTTCCCCTGGAGAGGATGTGACAAATCTCTGAGGTTGTCAGTGACCATAACCACTGGGCTCCAGGATTAATTTGCATTCTTACTTTGGTCTCCTTTCAATGGACAGGCCTTTTACGGCTTCCTTCCTGTTTCCATCAGCGGAAATTGAACAGTAAAAATGCTAAATAACTTAGCACTATCAGTTCCCAAGATTTAGATTCTTTCTTTTATATATTCTCTTAAAAGTCAATACAGCTATGGAACTTTCTAAAAATACCATTCAGGCCTGCATTTATTGTTCTCCTGGCTTTGTGTTGACTCGTTTGAAGACTCTGTGACAATGTGCTATTCCCACTGAGCACGGCAGGGTGGACATTCTCCAGTGTCCGTAAGTTTGGGTTTGCAGCATAGAAGTGTTTTGATTTGAAACTTGGTTCACCGTACGTGTTCTCCAAATGTAAATTTGCCAACAGGTTTCTTCCAAAAGTACATTCTGCATCTAGATTATTTTAACACTGGCCGCCATGTTTTTCTTCACCACAACCGTGGGGTATCGGATGCCATAGTCTTAACCCAGAAGGAAGGAGATGTTACCAGGGATCGGAAACCCCAGGCATGGAAGCCGTTTTCTGATGAGTCCAACAACAGCCATGATAACACACCCACATGACAGCTGGGCCCCTATGGCAGCAGGGCTCCGCGGCTGGAGCCACAAGGGAGTGGCCTCGTCCAGTCACTGCTCAGGAGAAGCTAGGCAGACCGTCTCAGCCCTTGTTGCTGTAACTGAAATCCAGACTGAACAATTCATAAAGTAAGGTTTTATTGGTCTCATTGTCCTCAAGCTGGGACTCCCCAGAGCCGAGGGCTGCACCTGGTGAGGTGCTTGCTGCTGATGGGGACTCAGAGCACCAGCGTCACATAGGACATCGTGAGACAGGAAGGAGAGTCCCTGCTCAGGTCTCTCCTCCTCGTCTTATGAGGCCACAGTCCTGTTTGATGGGGGGCCCTGCTGCCGTGCTTCATGTGACCTACGAACCTCCCAGAGGTCCACCCCCAAGTACCCAAGGGAAGTTTCCACACTCTTCATACCTCAGAATTAAATTTCAGCATGGCTTTCGGTGGGGACGTTCAGACCATAGAAAAGTCTGAGTTTAAAGCTGTGAGTTACTCTACCCTAAAGGCCTTCGGTGTTCCCATCTATCCTGCTCTGACTTTACCCAGGGGGCCGAGGACCCAAGTCACTCAGAGCCAAAGCCATTAAGAGGACCAAAGGGAAAGTAGCCATTTATAAACCAAGACCATCTATAGGACACTTTGTCACTCATGGAGGACTTTCATATGTATCCTCTGATTTACCCCCAAGAAAGTCTGAAGGGCAGGAATCATTACCAAGGGGAAAGGAGCTGGGCACAATGGCACACGCCTGTGATCCCAGTGGCTCGGGAGGCTGAGGCAGAAGGATGGCAAAGTCAAGGCCATCCTCAGCAGCTTAGTGAGGCCCTAAGCAACTCAGTGAGACCCTGTCTCTCTATAAAATATTAAAAAAGGGCTGGGGATGTGGCTTAGTGGTTAAGCACCCGTGGGTTCAATCTCTGGTACCAAAAAAAAAAAAAAGGAGGAAACAGCCCCCACAACATTCACTGCAATGGTTTGCCAAAGGTCCCCAGCTGTCATCAATAGGTGACATGGTTGCTCACCATTTAAACAAATGCCTTAAGAGTGGGGGAGGGTGGGGCAGTAGGCACTCTCAGTGACCCCCTGTGACTAGAGGGCCAGCGTTCCTGGGCCCCCTGCCCTGATGGTGTGTGTTTGCAGGCCTGCTTGGGCAGGGAGAGGTGGAAGACTCGTCCTCAGGGAGGAGTCACCACCCCAGTGTGAGCCGAGGACGCCAACCTTTCTCGTCGTGACCAGCTTGGAGCCTGCTAGAGAACCCCCGCAACCAGGCACTGCCCACGCTGTGTCCCTTCCTGGGGATGGGGTGGGTTTTCTTATTAAAAAAAAAAAATCAAACGTGGTGTGTTGGAGGGTTGGGGTTCCAAGCACAAGGCCAGCCTGGGCCACTTAGCAAGACCCTCTTTCAAAATTAAGAAAATAAATATAAATCAAAATGAGAGGTGCACCAGGACAGAGAGCAAGACATCGGTGGAGGCTGCTGGGTCTTAGCAAAGACAGCCCCTGCCCACCCTGCCCGGCCTCACTCCTGATCCCGCCCAGGGGCTGTCTCTTGGGGCATCTCAGTCCAGGCTGCAGGCTTCGGGCCACTTGGTGGTTCTCCCCATTAGAAAGGTCCTGAAAAAGGGCTCGCTTCCTGCCCACCCACGTCCCTCACTGTGTGCTCCCCGTCCTACGCCCTTTGGTGTGGGCTGGGTATCCTCCTGTGAGTGGCTGATCTTCACTGTCAGGCAGAGTTGATCTCTCTTCCTTCTGCATTTGTTTTCCCTCTTCAACTAACAATTCTCTCACTTCCTTTGTTCCCTTATCTTTCTAAATACCCAGCACTCATTCACTCCCCAGACCTTTTACAGAAACAACGCTTTCCTCTGAAGGCACCCAAGCCCGACAGGGGTTGGATCAGCTCCCACGTCCTTGCTGGTTTGGGGGATTCCTCAGCAGGGCCTCGGCTGCCTGCTCTGGGCTCTGGCCGGTCTGGGCTGTTGTGGAGGCTGCTGCTCAGCTCCCCCTGGGCCGTTCTCTCTAGTCCTGAGTGTGTGACATCTCTCCCTGCCAACGTGCCTGCCTCCTTGCACTTCTGGTCCTGGCTGCATCTGCCTGCGTAAAGTCCCCCCTGAGGAGCACCTGGGAGACTGGCTCTGAGGCCGCCCCGCTGGGAAGACACCTACTGCATCTTGGGCTCCTCAAGAGGCTCAACGAAGTGCAGGATTCTAGGTTGGAAATCATCTTGCCCCAGTTTTGAAAGTGTTGCCTCACAGTGTGGCCATCCAGATGCCAGATGACATTCTGTTCTCTGAGCTTTTCGACGAGGCAGGCTGAGTTTTCCCTCTGGGAGGTCTCGGGACGTTTCTGAAGTTTCATGGGCCAGTTGCCACAATGGGGCAATGTTGTGTTCGCTGGAAACACATCAACCATCTCAGTTAAAAAATGCAAGTTGACAGAGCCTTGGACGACTACGTGCAATTCCCTACACCCAGGGTGGGTTGGGGAAGCAGATAGGCACCCCAATTCCCAGAGTGGCAGGAAGGCGTGAAGCCATCCTCTAGCCTTAAAGGGCCTTGTGAGTGGGCCTCGGAGCAGGGCGGTGGTGACCTGCCTGGGCTGACGCTGAAGACAGAGCAGGGCATGGCCAGCTTGGAGCTGTGTGGAGATGGACTGGCACAGATGGCTTTGTGCCCAGTTTCTTGGCACTATGCAAAACCTCTAGCACATGTACCCAATCTCAGGAGAAAAAAGGAAGAATAACAAATTTATAAGGAATAGTAATCCTACTAATATGGAAGAATAGAGACTTAAAATACAGAATTAAATTTAATAGTAGAAAAAGCAATAAAGTAGCATTTCTTGCACATCTAAAATGCTAACAGAGATTTTGCTTGCTATAAACGATGTGGTAGGGACATGGGAGGCTGAGGCAGGATGATCACAAGTACAAAGCCAGCCTCAGCAATTTAGGGAGACCCTGTCTCAAATTGAATGGGGATTCTGGCCTGGTGCATTTGGTGGAGTCTCTGGGGCCCAGGCGTCGGCCCAGGCTGCTTGCCCTTCTGGGTGGGCCCAGAGTCCAGAGCAGCCTGGGAAGGTCTCTTTTCCTCAGCTTCCTCCTGGGCACCTGACATGGCACGGGCCTGGTGCCATGAAACAGTCCGTGCTGGGGACGTGGGCGGCTGGTTTTGCTGCAGGAGACCAGGGTGGTGTGGCAGTGTTCCCACTCAACAGCTCAGGTCTCTCGAAGGACCCCAGATGCCTTCCAAGCACCCCGTCCCTGCCGTCTTCACGGAGCACCTCCAAAGGGAGTAGAGCGCTCAGTGGCCTCAGCACCTGGCCCAGCGCTGGCTCCTGACTGACCACGCAGCACAATCTGCTGGGAATTAGTGCTCTATTGGACCAGAGGATCCCACTCCTTCTCCTGGTGGCAGATGTGGCCAGTCTGGGCCCCTCCTCTGACTGAGTGCTGCCCCATCTGACCTTGAGTTCTACGTGATGTGAGAATAGGCTGCTTCTGTCTCCTGGGAGAAGGCCACCCCCGAAGACCCAGAATCTGCTGCTGACCTGTGGACCTGGACAGTGAGTCGGCCAGGTGGCTGAGACTTTCCTGCAGAGGAAACTGTGGGTTGAAGGATGAAGGCCAAGGGGATCTGGCTGCGGGAGCGTTGTGCATGGAGGATCCTGGAGGAGCACTTGCTCTGACCTGCACCCTGCAGGATGGCCAGGCCAGCGGCCATGCCTGGGCAGCTCGCCGTCTCAATGCCGTCTCCTTGAGACCCGCCAGGTACTGCTCCTGCTCGATTTTGGTGGACAATCTGTCAGATCTGCCCACTGCCCCCACCTGCGGTTGCTTCCACCTGTGGGGATGGGGGCTCCATCCAGGTGCCTCCTGAGGCTCCCTCCCCCTGCTTCCAGGACTCTTCACCCCTCTGCTGACCAGCCTGGGGACTTAGGAAGGGTGGTCCATTGAGTAGGACACCAGCCCATAGAACTGATGTCTCTCAGATGGTGTGGGGACTCCCCAGGTGAGACTTCCTCTGCGGATCCCATTGTGGAAAGCTCCTGCGGCCACCAAATGGGCAGGGCCACTGAAGACGAGGCTGTAGACAGATCCAGGAGGAGCCTGGGGGACTGCGGAGCAGGAAGTACTGTCTCTTGACTCTCCCAACCTCCCAGGAATCTCAAGACCAACTTCCAATGGATAACTGGCGTAGCCGCTGTCCGTCTTGATAGGAAGGGCTTCATCGTGGACGTCCAGCAGGGAGCCCAGGACGATGCTCCCTGGGACAGCTATGCCAGCTTGCTCAGTGCTTCTGTGGCTCACGTCCACGCTGTGATCTGAGAAGGGCGCTCCTCGCACAAGACCTGCGCCCCCTCCCATGGTCCTGCTGTGTCTCAGAGTGTTTACAAGCCCTGCCACTGAGTTAAAATGGAAATTTTATCTGGCAGAAGATGTTAGAAGCACAATCAGGGACTAAGCTGCGATTTAAATCTACCTGTTCACCCATAGAGTGGAGCAGGAAGAGCGTGGGGGATTTTATGTGAATAAGGACTCCAGGGAGTGGAGGCTTGGGAGTGGGCACACGCACTAGGGCAGGCTGTGCCTTCCCCGCCCTTCCTGCCGGATAGTGACACTGCCTCCATCCCTCCCCATGGCAACGGGAGGACCCCAGGGACGGGGAGGAGTGGTTAGGGAACAGCCATGACAGGCTGAAGCCAGGGCTTTGCTGAGAAGTTCAGGCTGGGCAGGACTGAGCTAGGCACACCAGTCCTCAGGAAGCGCAGTTAGGGTTACAGGAGCAACGGGGCACCTTGTTTAGATGCCACAGAAGGAAGCCCAGGTCTGAGCTGAAGTCGTGTTGGAGCGTCCACACTCTGGGGAGACAGAGGGCAGCCTGGAGCAGAGGGCCCAAGCCCTCCCTGCTGCCCCTCCCTGCGGGGCAGAGCTCACTCACGTGCCGTCCAGGAGCCCGTTCATGCCAGGTGGAGGGAAAGGAGTCACCCTGTGCCCACAAGAGGGCTCCAGGGCAGTGAGGGGAGAATGTAGAGAAGCAGTCACCTCACAAGCAGGCTCAGAGGGAGGAGGCTTGTCGTTCAGAGGGGAGTAGCTCAAGCACAAGCCCCCCCTCAGCCACGCAGGTCCTCGTCTTCTGTGTGAGTGGCAAAGGAAAACAATCCCTCAGCAAGGGAAGTGTCTCTTGGAGCCCTGCCACACTGCCGGCTCTGCACTCAGTTCTTTGTCACTGTCCCTGCTCCGGGTCCCGCTCCTGGAGGAGGTCAGTGTGGCCATTGATGTGAGTGGCAGTAGGGTGCACACCTGTGACCTCAGGAGGACTTGTGGATGGCTGTCTCCATGGCACACGGGTGCCCATCCCATGCAGCATGGCCCTTCGTGGAGGGGACCCTCCACAGCTGCCTTGCAGAGCAAGGAGGCCACAGAGAGCTGTGCTTGGCACTTTCCCACCCTTCGCCTTGAAACAGCTTCTGCCTGTCACTCCATTTGAGGGGAGCTGAAGGAGGTTACAACCCTCTTTCTTGAGCTTCTAAGATAAGGTCAAGCTACAGAAAGCCCTGGCTGCTGTGCCCACTGGGCAAGGCTTGCCCATCCCTCCTCTCTCACATCCGTCTCAGGAGGCCAGTCTGGGAGGTGACTCCAGGTCCCACTCTAGTAACCCTGGTGGTAGCTGAGTGCTAAGCGCAGTGGCCGCCAGAGATTGGTGCAGGGAAGCTGCCCTTCATGCTGCTCAGCAAGTTTCCTCACCATTTCTAATATATGTCCTCCGCAAGCAAGATCGGGAGCTCTTGAGTGGCCGTGCACTGAGGGGCATGTTCCTCCACCAACCTACTCCACAGGGTCTGAGTTTCACGAGGAGAAGGTGTGGACCTCCCTGTGCTGGGCCCCTGGCTGCTTGCCTCCAGCCACCACAACTCCTCTGGGACTGCCCAGAGCCTCCCGGCTGAGCCCGTGATGACTGACACCTCGGGAAGGCCTCCTCTCTCCCTCTGCCTCCTAGACGTTCACCTCAGTTTCAGTTACTCACTGGAAATCAGAATGGGCCATCTTGTCACTTGCTTGTACAATGCACAGTGTCTTGGGACAGGCTCCCAGAAACCCCTGTCCATTCTCAAGAGCTACAGCACATTATGTACTCTCTGAAAAGATGTCACAACAGTGTCCCAAAGAACTCAAAACACACTTATCAGATTAGAACTCTGCAAAAACATCTACCTATTTAAAGAGCAGAGGGGACATCGCTGCCTTTTACAGGAATGACCCATGCGTGGTGCAGCCCTGGGCCAGGGGTCCCAGGTACTGACAGGCAGTGACCTGCTCACCCAGGGTGAGTGAGGGTGCAGAACACCCAGTGTGGGCAGCATCACCATGAGGCGTCCCTCTTTCATAGCCCTGTGACCTTGGGTTTGAGTTTACGTCACCTGCTGTACCTCTCTTTTGTCACCTGCAAATGATAGTCGCACCCTGAACTAGCTGGAAAGCCTGTGCCTGTGCAGCAGCTGCAGGGCAGGCCCAGGCCTGGCCCCCGCAGCACCGTGAGGCCCCAAGGCTTCAGAAGCCAAGGGATGGGGTCCTGGGCCCTTCACCTGGTGCCGACCCACGCCTGCTGGCAATGCCCTCAGGTCATGCTGCCATGACCTTCTGTAGTTTCGGATCCAGCCTGTGGGTGACATTATCCAAAGCACCAGTTCCAGTTAGGACCCAGGAGCTGCTCTAGGGAATTCGTCACGAACTGTCACCCTGGACACTACAGGCCCTGGGTCCTGCCTCCAGCCTCAGTGCACTCCCTTCCTGGAGGCAGAGCTCCCATCTGTCCTGCCCATGTTGCCGAGGTCCTGTTTAGACTCCCTCTGGCCCAGCTGGGACAGTCTCTGGTTCCCACCCAACAGTGTTCAGAACTGATGGTAAACACACATGTGCACACACCCAAGCACCCATACACACACACCAAGCACCCATGCACAGAATCTGCACATGTACATATACACGTGTGCACTGACACACACATGCACACACATGCACACACACAAAGCACACATGCACACAGTCTGCATAAATACATACACACGTGTGCACTGACACACACCTACACACACACATGCACACACACCAAGCACACATGCACACAATCTACATAAGTACATACACACGTGTGCACTGACACACATCAAGCACACATGCATACACACCAAGCACACATGCACATAATCTGCATATATACATACACACGTGTGCACTGACACACACCTGCACACACACACGTGAATACACAGACTGGCCAGGTGCACACCATGTTTGTGTGTGACAGACCTGTGAAGTGTTCATCTTTATTTATAAGGTGCCTCCACAAGCTTGTGAGCCACCCAAGGCCCAGGGCTGTCTCGGCCGTGGAGGGCGTTCATGAACGACCAATGTATCTCATGCTTCTTCCTCTGAAGTCTTCAAAGAGGAGGCCTTCGCCTCCTGTAGGCAAAGTACTGTCCGAAAAGGTGAGGAAAAGGAGGATTTCTGGAATATTCCCTGCTTTAAAACCCTGGGTGTTTTCACCAACACATGCTATTACATAACAGTTTGTTTCTGAAGGAGGGGGTTTGCAAAGGCCCTGCCCAGTGGTAACCTAGACTTTGACTTCAGCTTTGCACCCAGTGGGACCGAGCTCCCTTGCTGGAAGGAAGGATGGGAGTCCCTGGGGATGGGGCGTGGGCAGGGGGAGTGCCCGTGAAGGTTAAGGCCACTGTTACTCTGCCAGGAGGAAGCACATCTACCCTGAGGGCCTGGAGCCTGCAGAGCCACGCGGGGAGGGGCACGGGGAGGGTCGTGGGGGTGCTGCTCCTGAGGCAGTGGATGGTGTGCCAAGGGGTGGGAGTGGGACACACAGATGGCACGTGCCCTCCCTGTGCCAGAGCCTCGCCCACACGTCCACCCCGTGAGCTGCATCACCAGGGGTGCCTTCTGGATTCCCTCCACAGTCCTGGGGCCCCTGTGCCTTCGCAGAGGTGAACCCACGCTGGGGGCAGGGAATTTGGGAGAGGCAGCATAAGTTGAAAGCCTGCAGGAGAGCAGCCAAGGGCAAGGATGCTGGGCTGCGGGCTGAGCTGAGGCCCCACCTGCCTGGCCACTTTCCCCCTGAGAGGCCATGGGGTGCCCCAGCCTCAGGAGAGTTTGAGAATCACAAGCTAGCCAATAGCTGGGTCTGTGTGGCACTTGGCGCTGTGAGTCCATTCACGCCCACAGGGACCCAGGAGGCAGCGCTACAATCTGCACACAGGGAGGGGAAACTCCCGGGCCATGGGGTCAGCTCTCTGTCACTACGACATGGCTGAGATGACAAACTTATAAGGATAAAAGGTTTATTTGACCCACATTTCCAAGGCTCATGCCCATTAGCGTGTGGATCAGGACTTCATTCCTTCCCGTGCTTGAATAATACTCCATGGAGTGGATGCCCCAGGCTTTGTCTATGGAATCATCGGTTGATAGACATTTGGATCATTTTTGGTTTGGATTGTGAGCGATGCTGTTAGGAACACTCACATACAGGTTTTATGTGGACACGTTTTCACTTCTCCTGGATCAAGGCCTAGCAATGGAATTGATGGGTCACATCGTAACTGACTGCCATGTTGTCTTCAGAAGGCCCTGCCTCGCAGTGAATCCCACCAGCCACTTCTTGCTATTATTTGTTATCATTGTTCTTGTTTTCTCTCTTATTGTCTTATGTCAGCCCTGAATGTCAGTGTGAGTCTTACTGTGGATTCCCTTAAGGACTCCTTGTCATGTGCTTAGTGAGTGTCCATTACACATGTCCCACATGGTGAGCAGAAGAATATCTATGCAGAAGTTTTCCCCGTGTTTAATGTTTATTTTTTATTTTTGAATTGTAGGAATTCTTTATAGGTTTCAGAGAGTGGACTCCTCTTTGACATATGACTTGCATGTATTTCTTCCTGTTTTGAGGTTGCAGTTTTGCTTTCTAGATTGGGTCTTTTGAAGTATGAATCTTATTGATTTGATGAGATCAATATACCTTTTTTTGCTTATGCTTCCTGCATCATATTTTTTTTTTTTAAATCACTCCCTAATAGAAAGGCACTAAACTTTACTCTTAGGTTTTCTTCAGAAAATTTTATATTTTAGATTTAAAATTCTAGTCTACAATCCATTTCAAGTTAAATGCTGTATATGGTGTGAGTAAGGATCAAGCCACCTTTTCTGCACGTGATATCTAGTTATTCCAGCACTTGTTGTAAAGATTATTCTTCCTCATTGAATTGTTCCAGCATCTTTGTCAAAAATTAGTTGACTATAAATACAAGGGTCTATTTCTAGATTCAATTCCGTCCGCTTGCTCTTTATGTCTGTCACTATGCCAGGATGGGAATCAGAAATCTGGTAGATGTACTTTGGAGTAAGTCTTGAAATCACAAAGCATGTATCCTCTATGTTTATTTTTTCTTTTTCTCTCAAGATTAGCTTGGCTTTTCTGGGCCATTTGCATTTAAATATGAATTTTAGGATTAGTTTTCCAATTTCTGTAAAAATAAAAGGAAAGAACAAAAAAGGAAAAAGGCAGCTTGTGTTCTGATATATATTTGTTGAATCTCTAGATCACTTTAGTGAATACTGTATCTTAAGAATATTAATAGTTCTAATCCATGGACATGCTATATTTTCCCACTTATTTAGGTCTTCTTTAATTTTTTTCAATACTATTTTCACTTTTTAGCGCACGAATCTTGCACTCCTTTTGCAGTATTTATTATTTATTCCTATTTTCTGCACTTTTGGTTCTTTCATTAGGCTCCCAGGTTTTCATGCAGTGTCTGGTGCTGCAATAGGAACCCACACACTCTTGTCTGTACTTCTTTGAGTAGCTTTTGTGGTGTCAAAGGTGTATTGCCCCTTCTATATGCCAATGTGACTTTTTATGCTCTTATTGATACACTGTAATTATATATAATAGTTGGGTTCATTGTGACCTAATTATACTTGCCTGGAATTTACTTTGCTCCCTTTCGGTCCCCGTGTACGACTTACCCTCCTCCCCGCTTCCTCCTAGTCTACTTCCCCTATCTACTGGTCTTTCTTCCACTCATTTGTTCATTTATTTATTTTTAGTTGGTGCAGTAGAGATATACATGAAGGTGGGATTTATTATGATATATTTATGTATGCACACAGCCTAATTCTGTCAAATCATTCTGCATTTTCTCTTTTCTTGTCCCTTCTCCCATCCCCAAATCTCCTTCTTCTACTCCACTGATCTTTCATATTCATCCACCCCTTTTCTTCCCCCTTACCTTGCTCTAGCTTCTGCATAGGAGAGAAAACATTTAACTGAGTCTGGCTTATTTCAAATGCCATAATTTCATTCTTCTTTATAGCTAAGTAAAACTCAATTGTGTATATAGAGCACTTTTTTTTTTTGTACCAGGGATTAAACTCAGGGGCACCTAAGCACTGAGCCGCATCCTCAGTCCTTTTTTTTTGTATTTTATTTAGAGATAGGGTCTTGCTGAATTGCTTAGGGCTCACTGAGTTGCTGGGGTTGGCTTTTGAACTTGCAGTTGTCCTGTCTCAGCCTCTCAAGCTGCTAGGATTATAAGCATGCCCAGACTATAGCACATTTTTTAAAACCATTTATCTATTGTTTTCCACCTGGGTTGATTCCAAAACATCTATGTGACTATGTCCATATAGTATACTGCTTTCACTTGTTTTGGATAAATACCAAGGATTGTGATAGCAGGGTTTTATGGTGGTTGCGTTCCTAGTTTTCTGAGGACTCTCCACACTGCTTTCCAGAGTGGTTGAACTAATTTGCAGTCCCACCAACAGCATACGAGTGTACCATTTTGCCACATCCTTGCCAGCATTTATTATTATTTGTATTCTTGACAATTGCCATTCTAACTGGAGTGAGATAAAATCTCAGTGTCATTTTTCCTGATTGCAAGTGATGCTGAACTCAAATGGGACTTTTTTTTTTTTTTTTAGTCCGACTATCAAGAATCTGAGAGGATGGCAGCTGGGACCACGGACATGCAGCTCAGGCCCTCCTTTGCTGATGCCTTGTTGGTGAAGATGGTCCAGGCTGGGCGAGGGAGTCTGCTCTCCTCACAGCTTCCTGTGTTGCTGGTTCACTCTCCACCCATCCACCTTCCACATGCCGAGCTTTTGTAGCCAATTCTGAGGATACGAAGGTAAGTAAGAAAACATTTGTCCTTGAAGAATATGACAATAAAAGCAAAGAGCGTGTGCACAGAGTGGTGACATGAGAGATGATATAACGCAATGTGGGGTGAGAGAGTGAGAAATTTATGTCTGTGGATGTGACAAAGTCTCCATGGACGTGCAGGCATTTGAGCTGCACCGTGAGGAAGGAGAAGAGTGTGAGCACTGGAGGTGATATTAGGAGTGGAGAAGAGTGTCTGTGTGGAGATGTCCACCAGGAAGGAAGAGGCTCTCGGCCGCGCTGGGCATCGAGAGCACAACAGAGATGTCAGACAAGATGTCCACCTGAGGACGGTCACCACAGACACGGGACCCTGAGGACAGACACCAGCAGACAGGGTCCATCTGAGGACGGTTACCAGCAGACATGGGTCCCCTGAGGACGGTCACTAGCAGAAGGGTCCCCTGAGGATGGTCACCAGCAGCAATGGGTCCACCTAAGGATGGTCACCAGCAGACATGGGTCCCCTGAGGATGGTCACCAGCAGACAGGGTCCACCTGAGGACGGTCACCAGCAGACACGGGTCCCAGAGCTTCTGTGGGCCAGTGTCATCCGTTCCAGACCCATCTGCATTTATTGTGCCCGTCCCTTGTGGTCCAGAGCTTCCTGACCCCTCCCATGGGCTCCCATGGCAGCTGGCTTGTCTTTCTGCCCAGGATGTTCAGCTTTATTGTTCCTTGCTGAAGGTGTGCCTTTCCCAGACACACGACCAGGGCTTGGACAGTGACCTGTGGCAGGAGGTACCGTGTGGCACTTCCAGCAGTCTTCAGCAGGAGGCCCTGGACTTTTATCCTCTGCCCTCCATGGCACCACCTGGAACACGGAGGGAGACTGTGCCTGGAGCTCTGGCAGCCGTCTTGCACCCCAAGGGGAAGGCAAGTTCTAGACGGCTAGGTGTGGACTTTGGCAAGGGGTCTGGCTTGCTGATGGCTCTGGGGAGCCCTTTGGTTTTCTTTCTGAAAAAAATAAATAACCTAATCTTGTTCTTGCTTTCTTTCCTTTTATCTTCCCTACCATAGGCAGCTCAACTTAACTCCAGTTGATAGCAGCAACGAAGCCAAGACGTAACGCAGGTGCTGTGATTCAGATCCTGTGGGTTCACCCACAGCCAGGAAATGTAACTATGTATGTGTGGAGCATTTCCTGTGTTTAACTCAGGTTTTAATAATTCTTTGGAATATAAAGCTCATATGGAATAATAGAAAGCTAC
The DNA here is from genome assembly GCF_001458135.2 of Marmota marmota marmota. Classification (NCBI taxonomy): domain Eukaryota; kingdom Metazoa; phylum Chordata; class Mammalia; order Rodentia; family Sciuridae; genus Marmota; species Marmota marmota. Next base: position 1,844,736 of record NW_025999992.1, read on the forward strand.
AAGATTTTGGAGAAATAAGGCACTATTAAAACCATATTCTCTTTGGAGGAGATGCTTGTATATAAAGGCATGGGGTATGTGTAGGAGTGTCTGGTTAAATCTCTCTTTTTAAAATGACATAAAAAGTAAGATGATTTTTTTTAATGGAGAAGTCTGATGGGCATGTGAAAAATATTCTCTGACAATTGCGCTCTAACTGCTAAGCCCAGTAGACTTAATTAAAACAGGGGTTTACGTTACCGGACACGGTTTTCTCTCTGAAAAAAAAAAAATCAAACATAAGACATCAATTATGCTGATGTCAAGAGTGGTGAAGAGTTTAGATCTTGCCCTGAGGATTGTTGACCTAGTTAGACAACCAGATTGCCACCTCAAGAGAAGTTCACGTTCTGCCACAGCATTGGGACCCGTGTCATTGGCACCAAAGACACGGACCGGGCCCTGCTGCTGGCTTCACTTCACCTTGTGGCCCCAAGATGACACGTCCCTCTGCTTTCCTCCCTCCTTCCTGTTTCTTAAACTGCAAAAGCAGTATATGAACTTTGTAAAACATGCAAGTGTTTCCAGATTGCCTCTGAGGCGGGGATAGCATCGAGGTGGATACTGTGCGTGGATGACCAAGAGAGCTTCTCTCAGGTGCCTTCACAGGAAGAGGGCTCAGCTCTCCGTGTTATAAAGGGAGGGCTCTCTCTGCGGCTGGGGCTCCATGGACTTCAAGGGACTTGGCACCCAGCTAACACAGGCACGCTAATCTGCCAGAAGGAGTGTTAGACCAGGACCCTCTGGCTCGAGAGCAAGGAAGCAGCAGCCACATGTGACCGCTCCCACACAGCATCAGACAACCACCATTGTCCTCCACACGTCATTCTTCATTTCACAAATGCTTGGGTGGGGACACATGGCAGACATGACGCAGATACAGTTGGAAAGAAATGGTTCCTTCTATGAAAAGTCAGTAGCAAGCACTTCCTTTCCAAATCCCTGGACCTGGGAGAACAAAGGGACAAGGGACGCCTGTCCTGGCGGAGATTTCCAAGGGCTTACCAGTGTCCAGTGAGGAGAGGCTGGAGACAAATGGTTGAAGGCACCACAGCCTCACACTTCCTGGTGGGTTGGTAGATACAGAAGGGGCGCGCCCCTCCTGCCATCAGTGCCAGTAAGTTACTTCCTGAGGCTCGGACATCCTTCAGCCTGAAGACCTTTCGTCATAACAAACACTTCTGGTCACTGGGACTAAAAGACCTGAGAAGAACAACCAAGAGCAGGAAAAGCTTATTTTAGTTCATGGTTTCAGAGGTTCAGTCCATGGACGGCCGACTCCATGGCTCTGAGCCCGAGGAGAGGCAGAACATTAGGGCGGAAGGGCGTGGTGGAGGAGAGCAGCTCAGGACCCGACAGCCAGGAAGCAGACAGAGAGAGAGCCCTGCTCACCAGGGACAAAATTTGAACCCCAAAGTCATGCCCCCAGTGACCTGCATCCTCCAGCCACACCCAGCTGCCCATAGTCACCATCTACAGCAGTTTTTCCAAGTTATTAAGCCACCAATGGATTAATTCACTGATTAGATTACGATGATCACCATCTCATCAGCCTTGTTTACCTCACAGGGAAACCCCCCCGTCCCGAGGGAGGCTGCACAGGTGGCAGGTGACAACAAAACTTGGCCACTTCCAGGTCACCTCAACCCATCACGGAACTATTCCCAGTGAACCTGAAGTCTTCACCTCTGTGGCCAATGGACACTCAGCCACGTTCTTCCCAGCACCAGAGAGAGCAACGGGCAAGCTGTGTGGGGCGTCCCCAGATGTTGTTTACCGGAAGGTCGTGGAAGTCATGGGAGAGTGACCGTTCCTGAGCTCTGCTGGTACTGCTGGTACTTCTTCTGTCTTGTTTTCTTAAAAGCAATCCTGTGATTTGGAAAAAAAAAAAAAATTTGGTGGAAACAAAGCTTGCCACGAGTGGAAACACTAGAGTCTTGCTCTGGACACCAAATGTGCCCCGTGGTCCAGGAGGCCAGGCATGCAGAAGGAGGCCCAGGCACATGTGATCAGCTCGTTATTTCCAGTTCAAATAATGAGGCATGATTCATAGAGATTCCACTGAGTGTGGACTCCGGAGCTGCTGTATTGGTTGGTCTCCTTTGTCCCCAGGCTCTGCTTGTGGCCAGAGCTTGTTCACAGACCCCAGACTTCTTCTGGACCCTTGCCTCCTACCCCATGTCTCTGGCTCCTCCAAAGCTCTCCTTTCCTCTAGGGTTGGGTCCCAGGGGGGGCTTCCAACATTTCTGGTTTTCTCAATTTTCTCCTGCCTTCCAAAATGAGTCGTGCTGTGCCTCGGGAATTTAGGCCCAAGACAGCGTTCTTCCAAAGAAGTGACCTGAACCACGTTTTATGCGCTGTCTCTTCCCCTAAAAGTCTCTGTCTCCCTCAATCCGGGGAGAAATTCACAACTTCCATTCACAACCAGGCCCTTCTCTCAGGTGAAGATGGCACCTTCCCTCACACACCCAGCCAGTTTTTATTGAACACATGCTATGTGCTAGCCCCAGGCCTGGGTCTTGAGGTAGCTGCAGCAAATGGGACGTCCTACTACAGAATTCCATCAATGATCACTTAGGAGAGATGCTGGACTACAGGAATTTAGTGGACAAAGTCTCCCTCAAACTAGAGCCAACACTGTGACACCCTTGTTCTTATTGCCTTACCTGAAGTCATCCAGGATAGCCATGTGCCACATGATGACGTTTGGATCTACAGAGGACTCCACATGCAATGGCGGCTCCTTGTGGGTACCTTACCAGGTGCCTGCAAGTGCACCCTGGGGTCTCTGCACAGAGTGAAACCACCCGAGGAGCGCCCCCTGCTGCTGAGCAGAGCACCCCTGCACCCTTGAGCCGCTGGTAACTGGTTCCGCCCAGCTGTTGAAATAACCCCTACCCTGAAGCCAGTGTGCAGCTTCCCGTTTGGGGTAAGGCTGGTCCCACTGTGGCAGTGTCCCTGGAAGACTCACCACATGAGTCTAGCTGACGTCGCCAGAGGGCAAGTGGCAGCTGCCAGTGCCCTGTTGGTATCAACGGGCCATGGCAGGCTGCACGTCTCTCTTCTCCCTCTGATGAGACTGGCACATCCCAGCCAGAGCAGGACCTGTCACCTGGGCCCCAAATCAAAGTGTATGGGGAATGGCACTCCAGCCAGCATGGGAACAGCTAAGGTGAAGGAGAAGCAAAGCTCTGTCCCTGTGAATCAGCGAGTCACGGGCAGGCTCCATCTTGCCAAGCCCCCAACTTCACTAGGGTGCAAAAATGACCAATGTCCAGTCAGAAATCAGGCTATGAACCGCGGGTGTGTGTCCTTTCCTGGTGGTGATTAGCAGCACGACCCTCCCCGATGCCAACCAAGAGTATTTGCTGTTTCCATTAGAACTCAGCTGGATTCTTTGCAAAGACTCAGTGAGGCAAGTCGCTGCTCACGCTGCAGGGAGCTGAGGAGAAGAGAGAGCTCTAAAGGCCTAAGTGCCCTAAGACTGGAGAAGCTTTGGGATTCCAATGGCTCCTCAAGTGACTTTATTTTCTCATTCCACTTAAAAAAAAATCAAAATAGGAAATTGTAAATGCAGAGTTATGGAAGTAGTTTATGACGGGAGTGGAGGGACAGCGGGGGCACGGGACTCCAGGCAGCAACCGTCACCAAAAGAAGGCCTCAGAACCACATCAGAACATTGGCAGAGGAACGCACGGCCGTGTGCACCAAGTAAAGTAAATATCTAAGGTGAACGGGTGCCATTTTTTATGATTTCCCCTCTTTAAATAACTTTCAATGAATGAAATAAGAATTGCAATTAACATGGGTGTGTGACAGCCTATGAGACACCCCGTCTCCTACACTGTAAGCCCTGGGTGGTTCGGTCTGTGCCCCAAGATCCCGTACTCCCACCTGCTCTGCTCAGCCGCCCAGCTGTCTTGGCAAAGGCAGCTCAGTGGGCCCTGGCAGTAGCCTCTGGCGGGCAACTCCTGTCAATCATTATTCTCTCCTTCTCCTTCTCCTCCTCCTCCTCCTTCTCCTCCTCTTCCTCCTCCCCCTCCTACTCCTCCTTCTCCTCTTCTTCCCCCTTCTCCTCCTCTCCTTCTCCTCCTCCTCTTCTTCCTCCTCTCCTCCTCCTCCTTCCCCTCCTTCCTGTCCTTCTCCTCCTCCTCCTCTTCTCCTCCTCCTCCCCTTTTTTCTTCTCCTCCTCCTCCTCCTTCCCCTCCTCCTCCTTCTCCTCCTCTTCCTCCTCCTTCTTCTTCTCCTCCTTCCCTTATACCTACAATAAAGTTAGCCTTTTCATTTTGCAGTACTAGGGATTGAACCCAGGTGCACTCCACCACCAAATTACATCCCCAATCCTTTTCACTTCTTATTTTGGAGTAACATCTCACTAAATTGCCCAGGCTGACCTTACACTTGTGATCCTCCTGCCTCATCCTCCTGAGTAGCTGGGATTACAGGTTTGTACCTCCAAGCCCAGCTATACCAACAATAAAATTTAAACTCCTACCTACCTCCTACCTCATCTTCCACCACTACTGCACTCTAAGCTTCAACCATTCTCAACTTCAATTATGTTAGGCTTCTTGGCTTTAAAATACGCAGTTACTTTACTTGTATCAGCACTCTCCCTGATCCCCATTTACTTGCTAATTCCAATTTATCCTTCAGGCCCATACTTACTGTGCTCCTGAAAGCCTTCCCTAACTACCCATTCTTCCCAATTATTTACACCCTTAACACTTAGAAGTGTTTCACTGGATGGCTCCTAAGGTGGGATGTAAGTTTAAAATACTGGATTCCTGTACATCTTTTTTTTTTTTTTTTAAACTTTTTTAGTTGTAGATGGACACAATACCTTTGCTTTATTTATTTATTTATGTGGTGCTGAGGATCCAACCCAGGGCCTCATGCATGAGNTCCTCCTTCTCCTCCTCCTCCTCCTCTCCCCCTCCTCCTTCCCTTCCTTCTCCTCCTTCTCCTTCTCCTTCTCTTTTTCCTTCTCCTCCCTTTTCCCCTCCATTTCCTCCTCCTCCTCCTTCTTCTCTTTTTCCTTCTGCATGATGAAGTTTTCTGAGCCCACCCAACTACTGTCAAGTGTTGGGGCGAGGCCTGAACCATCCACAAGCTGAGCAGGTTCCCAGAGCAGTCTCAGGAGTACAGAATGCACTCACAAAGGAGCCAGAGCAAGCTCTCCCAAGAGCGTCCCTATCACCATGTGCTCTAGGACATGTCATTTCCACCTCCTTGATCTTGTTTCCTCAGTTACAGGATAAGGAAAATGGGCCAGTGGTCGCTGAGTGTCCCCTGTGCTCTGAGTTTTATGAATAGTCCCACCTGTCTGGGATGTCCATCAGCCACTTCACTGTCACCTCCTGGTTTGTCACTGTTGGCTTCATGATTGGAAATGGAAAGCTGCTCCTCTGCTTAGTGACACATGGCCACCTCCTGCCTCAGCGCTACTGAGGAGTCACATGGGACCAGATGCGAATGCACCTCCAAGACCCTGATGTGCTATGCAAGGAGCAGGTGTTGAGCTCTGGATTTGGAGGTGATAAGTCAGCACTTTGGGTTTCGATTTGCCATTAATGCTTTAATTGTAATTAATCGTAAATGACTGAGCTGGCACTCTTGAAGGAGGTGGGTCTTCAATCTGTCAGGTGCACCTGCTGTAGCATCATGTGTGCCGTCGGATCAAATCACAGAGAATGGGCAGCACAGGACAGGAGGACCTCTGCAGAGTCACAGACACCAGGGTGGTCACACTGTAGAGTCCAGGTCAGCGACGTTTCTGGTGCTTTTCCAACAGCCAGTTCCTGTGATCCTTGTTGGATCCGCTAAGATAGTCTGCGGTGAGGACACAGGAAAGTCAGCCCCTCCATGTAAGTGTGAAGAGCACATGCCCAGGACCAAACCCAGGCAGGGGGACGTGGCATTTTCCACGTCCATCTTCCTGCAGGCCACTCCTGCCCACCCCCTCCCTGGCAGGGACCATGCAGCACCATGCAGTTCCTCTTCAGGCCCCATTTTTTCTTTGAATGGAAAAGTGAGATCGAGTAAATCACGAGCGTGTTCCTCTGCAGCCTCAAGACCAGAAGGAGGTGCTTTGCCAACAGCCAGTTTGTGAGAGTCCGACACAGAACTGATCTGAGCAGCATCCCAAATTGTGCCTTTTAAGTCATCTCTCTTGATTTTCATCAATTACATCGAGATTTCCTATTGTCAAGATCTTAAAATGAATTTCTCTTATGCCATAAAATTATTTGTTAATGTTCCTAAACACCATTTCCCAGATGACGGGTTGTGCTGATGAATCAGCCTAGTTCAAATGCACGGAATTTACATCTAACTGTATTCGACCTTTGGACCTATTACAGAATATTGGTAGTGAAATACCCTTAGTATTAGTGTGGAGTAGCTCAGCACAGACTCAATTATAAACAAGTGAGATAGCTGAATTCTCTGTTGTAGGCTTTTACATATTCCATTGTCATAATAAACTCAAAAAAGAGAAGAAATTAAAATATCATTACCTGCAGTTTTGAGTATTTGTTTTGTGCTGGGGATTGGACCCAGGGTCTCTACTACTGAGCTGCACATCCAGCGCTACATGCAGTGTTACATTTGTAGATGAAAACTTCAAAAACAGAAGAAGGCAAAAGCATTATATTGAATATGGTTAAAGCCAGGTAAACACTATGTCCATTTTATAAAATTTTCCTGCTAAGTATATAACTATCACATATTCTGCCTAGTTAGATAGCAACTAATTTCTTGGATTTGATATTTTTTAAATCTGCATTATCATAATTACATTGAAAATTGACTGTACTATTACATCTGTGGATAATTCTTGGAAATTTCCTTCCAATGATGTAGCAATTATCGTTTCATTATTCACAAATGAAAGAGTAATTTTCAGATTTCCAAAGCATAAGGCTTCATATGAAATAGTAATTAAAAAATTACTTTGATGTATTTGGAAAAAAATTCTTGCACTGTATTTTTATTCCACAGTAAAGTAATTGACAATTCTGAAAAATGAAGGGGACATTTCTTAGTTAATCTTTCATGTGCATTTCAAAAACATTTTAACTTTTTTGTGTCAGTTTTATTACAGAAATGGAAGACAAGTTTTGGTGCTTTGAAGACTCAGCTCATTTCTAAGTAAAAGACACATCAATGTGATTTGCAATCCATTCTTCTAAGAATATTCAACCAAATTTTGATTTTTAAGAATTTTCAATTTGAGGGATAATTTAATGATATTTTGAAGAAACGTCCTTCCAAGTAGACCAACTGAATCTGGCATTAAGTAATAAACACATTCTGTCTTTTTCAATAGAATGATCACATGTGTCGATGAGCTCTTTCCTAAATGAAGTGCGCCCTCGCAGAGGCTACGTGGGACCTTGTTGGACACAGACACACTTGTTGGCTGCTGCATGGTTTGCAATGACCGTGTGTGTGTGCCACTCTGCCCGCGGGAGACAGTCCAGTGCCCTTCCTAATGCAGATGTTCTTACGGTAAACAAGTGCATTCCAGATTTGAGGTTTCAGAGACGTGAAGTCAGGGCCAAGGACCTCCTAGGCCACTCGAGGCCACTGTGGTGGCTTCTTGCCCAGCAGTGCCATCATTTCTACATTTCAGCGTGTTTGGGTAGCGTAGGTCAGCAGGGAGCTCTGACAGACAGGCAGCCTCCTTCTGGAGCCCAGAGGTGGGTGGGGCTGGTGCCCACTCCACTGAGACGCTGGATGGCAGAGGAACAGGTGGGTGACTGCTCAGCTAGTCAGTGTGCTGTGAGTGGCACCAACCTCAGAGTAGGCTTGTTTTTGTCCCCAGAGCTGTGGGAGCAGAGTTCCACACTGGGAGGCTCAGACAACAGAGGGCTGGAAGCCCAGGGTCATGGTGCTGGCCAGGTCAGTCTCCTCTGGGCGCCTCCCCTGGGCCTGTAGGGCTGGCTGCTAGCTGAACCCTCCTGTTGTCTGTCTTCTGTGGTTTTTCTGTGTCCAAATCTCTTCCTTTAAGGACAACAGTGATAGTGATTTGGGTCCACTCTCCTGACCTCTGTAAAGACCCGATTTCCAAAAACAGTCACTGTCTGAGAATCTGGAGGTTCAGACCACCGTGAAATTGCTGGGGCACAATTCAGACCATGGCAAAGGTCAGTGGTGAAGGTCTGTAGAATGGTAAGATCCGCAGCAGAAAACTGCCCACCCCATCCAACACCCCAATTCACAGATAGACAGCTGAGGCTTGGAGGCCGCGTGTCAACCCAGTTACATGTTAATTTGTATCTGAACTAAGAATTTAGGCCACAAAAACCTGGTCTTCTTTGAGAAGCATTTAAAGCATCAAATAATTTATAACAACTTCGATCAGCTTTTGACATTCTATTTTTCTTCAAATGCACTTAAATCATGTATTGCTGCTTCTCCACTTTAAAACCCGTTAATTTTTTCTTAAAAAGTTAAATGGATGGTGGTGTTTGCTTGCTCCATTTTATGTCCCAGTGATTCACTGACTTTCGGAACATCCCACCCTAATGATGGTGCCAGTTTTCTGGTGCAGAGATTAGAGCACCCAAAAGAGCACCCAGTGTGGGCCCAGCCACAGGGAGCATGGGGCTGAGGAGCCTGGGCTGGGCTGGGTGGGCGGGTTGACCTCCTTGGCCTCGGGGTCCCCTATGAAGTGGGAGGATGAAGGTCCACAAGCCTGTGAGAGGCCATTGAGTCAAAGCGCCACCTGACACGGACCACACAGCCACCAGGGTCACTGTGTGCTTGCCACCTGCACATCCCACACTGAGGACCCCCCCACTCCAGCCCGGCTGCTCTCCATGGAGAACGGGCTCAGGCCGCTGGATGGCTTCTCACCCCTCAGCCCCAGACAATGCTGCCATTGGAATGTCCTAGCCTTAGTCAATGGGGCTTTGTTCATTTGGGTTTAAACTATCCTCAGTTTTCCTCTAAGGACTTTTCCTGTGCTCTAGGAACTAAGCGGACTCGGAGTTCCACCTCGACACCCCAGGCTCCTGGCTGGACCCAGCTGTGTGTCTGCAGGACAGGGGTCCACAGACCCTGAGCAGTGCGGTGTTGTCACTTGGGCTCCTGACCTTGGAGGGGTCACAGGAGCTTAGTTTCTTCACCAACTACCGTGGCCATTCGTCCATTCCATACTCTCATCTCTAGAAATGACAATTTGCATAGTTTGTATCACATTTAATTATCTTCCTTCACATTTCTATTTCCTCTTTTTAAGTATGAGTTTCCCCAGGGCTATGGCCATGTCTTAGTTGCCTGTTCCTAGCATTAAATAGGCACCAGGTATGTAGAAGTCTGATGACTAGTGCATGGGTAGATGTGGTCCTGCCTATTAATTACAGTATTGCAGTAGACTTCTAGGGTTGGCTTTTGCTGTCCCATAAGGAGACTCTGATGTGGACAGCCTCACTGGATATGTTCGACCCGATGTCTTGTGGCCCAGGGATTTGTTGACGCCTGGTTCTGGAGACGAACCTCAGAAGTGAATCTAGGCAGCAGGCGTCACGTGGGCAGAGGCTCAGAGGAGCAGCTGCTCTGTTTCAGTGCTCATGAAGGGCCAGAAGCAAGTCATCTGGCCTCCGGGGGAGCGGGAGCGTCAGCCGGTAAGGCAACTACTTGAGGTCACTGTGCAACCTTCTCTGGCTGTTCAAATGGCAGTCATGGAGGCAGAGACTGGATTGGTCCCAGTTTCCTCCGTGTTGCAGAAGTAAGGACTGTGACGCAGACCTTGGTGTAATGTTGGGGACAGCATTGGGGGACTCCTCTTTCTCAAAGTGAAGAGCTGGGCTCTGCAGCACCCTGTCCTGCCCGTGACCAGGAATGGCCTTGCTGCGTCAGAGGCCCATGTGGGGGCATGGGTGAAGGTGTCCCACTCACATGTCCCTAAGACCAGAGATGGCAGGGTAGCCTTTCTAGTTGGGGATTTCTGGTTCCACAACAGAGCAAAGAAGTGGCCCCCAATACAGGAGGTGGCTGATGTCACCACCCCAAACGATATTACATCCCTCCACCGATGACAAATTGCTTTGTTCCTTGAGAGAGAAGCAGTCTGTAAAGGAGACTGTCATAACATGCGCTTTCTACTTCCTAAGCCTACTGGAGGCCTGACCCCGAATCCTTGAGATGCTCCTCGTTGAACCTCTTCTCATTACTTGGTGGAGGAGTCAGAATTAGTAATGGGGACATCCCCCTTTGCGGGCCCACTTTCAATTACCAGAAGATTTAGAGGACTGGGGGGGGTCTGCTCATCTCTGCTGCCCTGCGACCTCTGACTCCGTTTCTTTTATCTCTCTCTGGACGTCCCCCATCCCGGCAGGCCACACTGCTCTGGCTAAATAAACCCTGCAAATCTAGCTTTTGTGTCCCGCTAATCCTTTTATTTCCTAAATCTGATTTAATCCGAAAGGCTTCCTTTCATCTCCCCAACTGTCCACTGGGTCACTCTGCATCCCATAAACAGTCCTTGCAGGCCCCAGAGTGACCTGCAAAGCTTCCCAGTGTTCCTCTGATTCTCATTAGCTCCTGGCAGGCGAGGTAACACCTGCCAAGTGGCATTTTAGAGAAAGGCCCCTCGGAGCCACGGGGACCACTGTGCCCAGTGAAAGTCAAGACCTGCACATCCCGGCTCAGGAGGACGCCCGTCTGCCTGCAGCAACACCAGCCCTCTCCCCTGACATGCCCAGGGCTGTGGAGAGAGGAAGAAAGGCTGAGATTTGGACCTCTAAAACCCTGGACCACCGGCTGAGAACAAAGTTGAGTTGCGTTCAAGGAAACAGAAGGCCCAATTCATGCTAAATAAATTTTATATTGTTTGATTTAAGTGAAGATGAGTCTTGGGTTTGGGGGAGGGATCATAGTAATTAAGACAATTTCACTGCTGAGAGACTGGCCATACGGCAAATCACTATATTATCCAAGATGGACATTTCCATTTCAAGTTCTTCTAGATATTTACTTGAAACGGGATGGAAGAGGGTAAATTCCCAGTCGTTACATTTATAACTTGCATCATGAAAACCTCCTTGATATCAGTGATTTGCAGTTACACCCGGATGCATGCCTCTGTCCTGAGTGCTCCTGCTCCTTCCTAGTAGACTCGCACTCCTGGGCGTGTTCCTGCCTTGTCTGGACTGACTAGTTACGAAAGGAGCTGAGGGCATCCTGCCCACCTAAGCTGCAGCTTCCATGTGCCTTAGGAGGCTGCACAGGGTGTGATCACAAGGACAGCGGTGGGCAGCCCCCTTGCCATGACAATGAGCATGGAATTGCTCCAGGGCCGGTGTGGTCAGCAGCTGGATTCTCACTTGATTAGTCAGTATGGGGACAGGTCTAAAGAAAAACGCTCTTGCAAGAAAAGCCCGTGGGGTGGAGAGGAGAAGGAAGTGTGGAGGCAGGTGGGCCCAGGAGGCCCGGCTCTCCCTAAGCTCTCCCTGTGGGTGGCCAGTTTCACTGCCATCTGCCATCTGGCTGCCCACCTGCACAGGCAATCTCCAGACCCCCATTCTCTCCACCTCCCTTGTGACTGACAGGGTGCAGCCTGGATGGTGGCCCGTGGAGCACGTTCTTTCTCCTAGGAAGCTAAGACTGCCAGTCGGGGCTGCTGTGTCGCCGTCTCTGGGGGTAGGCTCCTGGGAGTCTATCATGGACACGTGGACTTCTGCTCCTTTCTGTGCTCTCCAGATGGAGGACTGAAGCAGGGCCGTGCGGGGCCCTTCGGTGGTACCACCTCCCTCCTGGAGTGCTCTTTAGACTTCAGGGAATAGAACCTGCTGCAGGTTTCCCAGCATTTCCCACCAAGTGACCAGTGCGGTGTTTACACATTGACAGGAGCGCAGACGATCCATTGTATAGAATGCAGAAGTTTCTGGTTTTTATAATGTTATAAGATGACTCAGGATGTCCTGCCACTGCAGAGCCCTGGGCTGGACGGATTGATGTGCAGTGTCCTTCCTGGTGTGTGCCCAGGCCCATCTGTCCTGAGAGGTGCTGGGGCCCACATGTGACACAGGTCTCTGCTAGGCCCCCTTCCCACTGTGTATGTTCCTAAAGCTCCACCACGCTACGTCCCTTGTGGGACCAGTCTTGCTCCTCGTGGCTTTCTAAGTAGTTTTCCATACACTTCCAGCTCCCCTAGACTGTCAGCTGCCTCAAAGGCCAGGGCCCCATCCATCCCAGAAATGCCCCACACAAGGCCAGACCCACAGCGGGAGCTCAGCTCATATTTAAAAAAAAAAAAAAATGCCACTACCTGAATGTGCTCCCTTGAATTTCTCTGCTGAAATCTGCTTCTGATTTGTTGGGTGGGATGTCAACCCAGGAGAATGTGAAACTTGAAAACTGCCATATGTCTAACCTATAGGATTCCTTGAGAAATACTTGATATTTATTTTTAGGGTGAAATTTCCACTAACAGCGCACAGTACAGTCAGCTGTGCTCTCTCCGCCGAAAAACAGAACCTCCTGTGGTGCTCGGATGCTGGAAGCCATGAGCAGAATGGGGTCCTACATCCCTTAGAACAGGAGGACCAGGGACACCCAACTCCTCAGGATGCACTGTAGCCCAGCGCGCGCAGCCCCCACGCGTGACACATGTCATCCTTGGATCACGTGATACCTAACCCTGCGGGTGATGTCCCTAGTACTGTGTTGCTCAGGGAACAAGGACCACGACGGGCAGGCTCAGCACAGAGGAGGTTTTTTAGATACCTTTAATCTGCAGAGGGTTGGTCCCTGCACTGGGGCCACGGGGACCTCTCTCCACATACAGCCCAGGACAATCTGAAGAATGGGTGGGTCGCTCCAGGCGTCTGGTTGTCCTGTGCGAACAGACCCACCCACCCCTTGAACATTTGGTTCGAATGTTTACATTGATATTTCCCAACGAGTTTTTGAATGTCCGTGTGTCTAGTATTTTGAAGGTTTTAATGAACGTTTTCCTTAAGAAGTAGGTGGCTTGTGTTTGTCTAATGGTGTTTAGCCAGCATTTAACTCATGGAATGCACTATGTCAAAAACAGAAAAAAGGACATATGGGCGCCATCCCCAAAGAACTTACTACCTTAATCACAGAAGGAAGAAGGCAGGCACCAAAAAGGCAGAAAGGCGCCCCCAGGAGCCCTGAGCACCCACTGGAGCACAGCGGCGGCGGAGATGGACACACCCCGGGGCCCGGCCCACCAGGGATTTGAACTCCAAACCCTTCCCAAATCCCAGATCCCATGAGTTTGAGCCAAACCACACTCCAGCCTGGCAGAAAGAGAGGCATGTGTGGTGAGAGAGCCAATCAGAGAGAAGACTCTCTGTCCTCCCTCCTGTGACCTCCCCTGCTCTGGAGCAAGCCCCTTCCTCTGGGCAGGTTCTGCACTCAGCCACGGGCTCTATGGGGGCCTCCCTGGGTAGACACATGCCAGGCCAGACCCACTGTGCCTGTGAGCACGCAGCTCGTCCCCTGAGGGTAGGCACGTGGGTGTGCAGAGAGGGCCCTGAATGGCGGGGGTTGCCCACTCCAAACTCCAGGAGCAGAACTGTTAAGTGCTCTCGAAATATTCGACAGACACAGCCTGCAACCCAGGGCAAGGGCTACCAGCACTGGCTGCCCGGAGTGCAGGACCCTGGACCTCACAGTTGAGCAACAATGCAGAAAAGGGCAAACAGAAACTCTCGCATCCCCAGAATGGACCTAAACCTGCTTCTGTTCCAGAGTCACTTAAATATATACAAGCATTAAGTGATGTAGGGTCCTCATGTTCTTCATCAGTGCTAAAACCCCAGGGTGATCATGTGACAGTTTCTAGTTTCAGGAGGAATGGTGGCTCAAGGAAAAGCTTAGTTCTGGAGATGTAAGGTTGTGTTTTTACACACGAGTTGATGGGATTCTGAAAAGTACCTGTTCTAAGATAGTCAAGGAGGTACTTGACCTATAAATCATGTCAGGTGCCCAGCCACAGTGGTATGTGTGCCCGTCATTGTTTAGGGAACTCTGCTTCCATGGAGGTTAGAGCCTTTGGGTCCACAAAGGAGGAGGAAGGCACTATTGGTGGAAAGAACACTTCACCGAGGTCTCCTGGGTTCTCAAGCGGTGGACATACCCTCAGGTGGGATATTTCTGTTCCGTGAGGACTTCCTAAATGCCAACTTTCATTTCAATGTACCTCTTGGAAAATCACTTGGATTAGTGGATCATTCTCCAGATGGACCCCTCCAGCAGGTGTGGATGGAGTGAGGGCTGCCTCCTGCAGTGGGTGACTCCGGAGGGTCCATCTTCTGAGGGCAAAGAGTTCTTTCTTTTAGGGAGACATTAGCCTTCTATGTTGGTGGAATATGTAACCAGGAGGATTCCATGGGGTGTCAAAAGGGTCCCCCATTCAGAAATATTTCCTGCAATCCCAGGACCCCAAAACAGATGTTTTAGCTTGAGTCTGCACATGAGGGTCCCAGGGCCAACAGGGAGCCTGGGAGCAAAGGCCAAGACCCATGAAGAGGTGGCCGCTGGTCCAGCCGGTGCCTGGAGGCGTGGGCAGCAGGTGGGGAGAGCAGGTGGGGACCCAGTGCCAGGCCCCAGGTGAGATCCCCTGAGGAAGATGAGGGGAGTGGCAGCAAGAATGTGAAGCAGGAGCCAGTGTCACCACTGCAGCCGAATCAGTGAGGCCATCGGACTCCAGCACGGCCCGGTCCTAGCTCCTCTCTGAGCGGGTAGCGGAGGCTCAGTGTAGCTGGAATCCTCAACAGATGATCCGACGACTAGTTCCTGCTGGCCCTGATGGCCCTGAACTTGCATAGCTCAATGACACACAGATAAGAGACTTTCGGGCACGTTGCTCCCACCTCTTCAGAGATGGCCGCTCCTCCCCGACTCTTCCTCCCTAAGCCTCCCCAACAGGTGACATGTGGCTGGAGGGGGCTGAGTCAGCGTCCCATTGAGAGAAGTGTCCTGGTGACGTCTGCCTCCTACTTACCTATGGTTGTCACTCAACAAACAACACGATGATGATGCAGAAATCACATGGCCACTCAGCAGGGGCCAGGCCCAGCCTTCATCCCTGGCCAGCACTTCTCTGGCCTTGGGTTTCTGAGCTGCAGAGCTCCAAAGAGGCTGAGTGCCCTGCGGCTGCCCCTGGGATGCAGCAGGCTCCAGGGACGTGCCACTTCCTAAGGCCAGAATCAACATTTTCTGTTGAATGTTTAGAAGGCAAAGGCCATTGAGAGGGTACCCAGAAAGGCCCTCCTTCCATACAGTGTCCCTGTGGCCTCAGCTCACCAGGACTGCAGGAGGAGCGTAGGGCTGGGGACCCAAGCAGCCGAGTCAGGGAGCACTGGAGTGAATGTGCCCGGCACGGGGCCCACAGGAAGGGCTGGAGGTGAGGAGCAGGCCCGAGGGAAGGGGAGGAGCCAGCAGAGCCAGCAGAAGCCCACGCAGGCCACATGTCCGTCACCCTCCCGGGGTCTACGCTCACGTTCACGGGCCCACGTCTGGATCTGGTGGTGACGAGGCTGCCCCATGACACAGTGAGTGGTCGTGCTGACGGCCCAGTACCCCACCCACGTGGCTGCTCCTCATCCTCTGATGGTCACCTCGGGGACACCAAGCACCCTGCCAGTCGTGGCTCTGCTTGTGGTTTTCGTTCTTCAAATGTGTGAAGCAAACCAAAGTTGAGACAGATGGACGCGAGCATGTGGGTGAGATTCATGGCACAGGCTCTAGACAAGACATGTCTGTTGCTGTGACCCTCGCCTCAGCCTCCCAGGGCTGGGGGCACAGGGTGCTTCACTGCACCCAGCTTGAGGTCCTCTTTTCTAGTGATGCCACACAATCGAGAGAGACAGCAAACATGTGAGGTAACCGTGGTGTGTAATTCAACCAAATACACTTGCCTTCCCTCCGGCCACGTCATTTGGTGTCATGGAAAGAACAGCAGGCTGGTGTCAGAGAGCTGGGTGCTCGCTTCCCTGTGTGGGAAGGATGAATTGGTCCTGTCCCCTCCACACCCTGAGAGCCCTCCACATCTTCTGGTCACCGTAAGAGGCGGGAAAGCGGGCACCTGCCCACTGCAGCCCCCAGGTCCCTGCAGGCAAGGGACTGCACCGTCCTGAGCAGCCGCTACCCACTCCTGTTTGCAGCGGTCAGTGTGGCCGCTCCTGAGCCCTGCCTTGGCCTTTCTGCCACCCCACATGCTCTTACCAAGGAATCCCTCTGCCACGTGTGAGTCACCAAGTCCCACTCATTACTCCAGCCAAGACCCTGCTCCTAACTGTGCTCTCTGCCCAGCGGGGACCCTGTCCTCCACTGGACGAGGCCCTGCACCACGCACTCAGCAGGTCCACAGGTGGAGACGGCACCTCTTGGCCTAAGTCTTCTCAGATGCCACTGCGTCCTCCTGGGCTCCTCCTTCCTGGGGCCTGCCCCGTCCCATCTCAGCTCCTCTGCAGCTGTCCGGCGTCCCCCCCACCCCACCCCCTGCACACTCCTGGGTGGCACACTGGCCCAGACACGCCAGCCTTCCACTCTCCTCTGGGTGTGGAATGCAGGCTCCTCTGCCTTCCCCTTGCTGCCCGTGCTGGCCAGTGCCACTCTGGACTAGCTCCTGACCCCTGGGCTCCAGTGCTCTGGCCAGACAGCTGCTGCATGCAGAGAGTCTTGTGGCAAGTGCTCGATGCCCGTTGCTGATGTGAAGAGCAGGTGAGGGGGGAAGGCGGTGAAGAAATAGGCAGGGACAAGAAAGTGACCGTTGCAGGGGACACACATGGACTGACGCTCAGGAGCTCTGGAATGTGCCCATAGGAACCGGATCCCAGGTGACGTTGATAGGAGCTGGGGCCCTGGAGGCCAGCAGGCTCGGGTTTGGGGTGTTCACAAACGGGGTTCATGCCTCATGAGGGAGGCCACAGAGAGCTCCCGGCCTCTGTCACGAGAGGACCCAGTGAGAAGTGCTGTCTGTGAACTAGGAAGAGGCCTCAGCAGACACACAACCTGCTGGCACCTGGCCTTGGACTTCCAGCCTCTGCAACCATGGGAAACGTGCTCCGGCTGCTTGTCTGCTGCCCTGTTTAGAGTATTGTCACAGAGCTGGGTGGAGAAGCAGGCACAAGGGTTAATGTCATCACTATTTCTATAATTAGGACTCTTACAACTTCTTGCTCAGCTATGTCTGTTTTAGACCAGGGCCTCTGGCATGTGGGCAAGTGCCCTGCCCCTGAGCTGCAGCCTCACCCAGTCCACAGACACTCCTGAGGGCTCCCTCCTGCCAGCTGTGCCCACCCGAGGCAGCACTGGACGAGACACAGAAAGCTGCCCTCGGAGGACTTCCAGGTCAGGGGCACAATGAGCACGGAAAGCCTAAAGTACCCCACGTAGTGACAAATACAGAGGGGATGCCGAAGATGGGCACAGGGACTACGACATGGGCAGCTGAGGGTGGGTGGCCTAGAGCTGTCCCCTGAGTGAAGACGGTCAGGGGCGATCCCTGTAAGGAGGAGCCCCCATCCTGCTGCGGGCACATTCCAGGTGGAGAAACAGACTCGGGTCCTGCTCTGGGACCAGAATCCAGGTTACAGAAGAATGCCACTTGTCACCCCAGACCTGCAGCACGTCAGAGCAGGCCTAAGTGCAGAGGGACCCATCCAACCTGGCTCTGGGAACAGAAAGCCTTCAGGATGGGAGGGAAGAGAGAGGAGCTCGAGGACAGGGAGGGACTATGGGTGCCCGTGGGGAGTGGCCACCCCTCTCCTGCCTCGGTACCACCACACCTTGGGTTTCCAGCTTCCTGCTGGGCACTCTGCGTCCGCAGGGCTGGGTGACCACCTCATTAGGAATCCTGCCGAGTCTGGCCTCCCCTGCCCGAGGGGCTGGCCGGCCGCAGGCTCCCTGAAGTGCTGGCCAGAGGCCAGCAGGCATGTCCCCGGCTCAATCGGGCACTGTCCATGCACCCAGGTCACCCGCACCCTGCAGGAGCTGCGGAGCCTCAGACAAGAGGGCCTCAGAGAAGAAGTTGGCCACTGGCCCCGCGGTGCCAAGAAGAGTCTGAAGGGGGTTCTTTCCAGTAAGAGGGAAGTGACCCTAGAGATGGGCTCACAGCTGAGGCTGCACCGTGCGGAGGCTGCAGCAGAGTGTGGGCACTCTGCCCCGGGGCTTACCTCCTGCATGTTCCTGTGCCGCACTTGAGTGCTCATCTGTCCTGATGGCTGGTCCTCAGGCCTGCCCTGCACCAGGGCCTAGAGAGGAGGTGCATCTGAAGGAGCCATGGCCCAGGGGACGGGGGACAGGGACTTCACAAGCCCCCAGCTCTCCTGAGCAGCCCCGTGCTGCCCATGCCATGCCACCTGCAGCAAGCCCACCCTTTCCCCTGCTCCATTCCTCACGCTCACTGTTCCTCTGTTGGAAAGCTAACCCTGGGCCACCTCAAGGCCCATCTGTCCCCACCAGCGTGAGTTCATCTCCTGGGACTCTGTCCTCAGCTGAGACAGTGGGAATTGAAAGGCCTGAGGGGAAGGAGAGGGACCTGACCAAGCCGGGTGGCCAGGGCCCTGGTCCTGGGACTCAGCAGGATGCCCGGGCTGTGCACTGCACCCAGGGCCACAGGGCCACTGTCTGTGGCCAACAGAGCAGACCTGGAACAGAGGGCAGCGGTGTGGGGTCCTGAGTGGCCTTCCAGGGCTCACCTGGCTCCCTGGTCCTCAGAAGCAGTGAGGTGCCTGAGCTCCTTGAAGTTGAGGTCTCCCCACTGGCAGGGCAGTGGGCTAAGAGGGGACGTATGGGGACTTGCTGCAGTCCTCTGCAACCTGGCTCCAGGTGACAGTGCCATCTAGACTCAGGCCCCAGGCCCATAATGGATGAAAAGGGTGACATTGAGCCAGTCCTCACCACAACCTCCTCCTTGTGAGGTGAGGCAGAGCTGGCCTCCGGGGCAGAGGGATCGTCCAGCCTGGGTGCTGATCACCTGCCCAGCGCCAGGCACCAGATGTGATGGGACCCACATCCACTTCTTCCCACTCCTGGAACCATCCTATGGCAGCTGAGGACGACCGACTAACTTTAGACACAGTGAGTTCACAGTGTGAGGCGAAGTCCCCAGGACCTTGGCACATGCTCTGCCTTACGTATACCAGGATGTTTACAGTACGTACAACATGTGTGTACACAGACCCACTCAAGCAATGACACACACACATAATATACAAGCCTACATGACTCACACACACGAATGCTGAGACACACAGGTCACACACAAGTACAAACTCACACCAACACTGACACTCACTGGCTGTGTACACTCACACCTTCTTGCACACTGCAGCTCACCTTCACTGCTGCATGGGCCAGGGAGCCGTCTGAAGACAGAGGCTCTGCAGAGGGAATAGCCTGATGGGAGCCGCCAAGCCCTCGGGGTGTCGGGAAGCCCCGGAGCTAGGAGGGACTTTCAGCCCCACAGCCCCCAGGCCCAGCCTTGTAGGCGCCCCCCCCCCACAGCTCCCCCCACAGCCACCCAACTCCAGCCTGTCAGGAGAGGACGACTTTCCTCTGGAGGTACCTCCTAAAAGCAGAGCTGGGGACAGACTTGCCAGTTCAAGACGTTCTGTTCACCAGAGCGATGCGGGATCCCTTCCCAGGACACACACCCCGAGGGACGCCGCTGGCCTCCAGGTTCACCTGTGTTCTTGTGGACACCTGGGAGAGGAATGATCCTCCCAAGGCCCACCTGGAGACCAGCCTGGGCGCTGCCTGCTGGAGCCCTGGTCAGGTTGACCCTTGGCTGTCAGGAAGGCTGCTGGCGAGGCCGTCTGGCCCTGCCGCCTGCTCCACACCTGAGGCTGCCTCCCACCTGCCGCTGTCCTGGGATGGAATCCCGCCCTGGGTTCAGCTGGTACCGGGTCAGCCTGCACCCTCTCTGGGGAGGCCTGTGGGATGGGGGAGGATGGGGTAGGACCCCCTCTGCGGTCCCTCTCTGCCTGTGCCCGGGTTCCAGCCCTGGCGTGCACCGGGGAAGCACCTGGGGTGAGGTCCACAGATGTCCCGGATGCCACCTCTGGCCCTCTGGCTTCCGCGAGGCTCACGGTGTGGACATGCTCCGCTCGGGATTCTGATATGGCTTGTCCAGGGCTCAAGTTCGAGACATTCGCTCACACAGGAGGCATGTGTCCCGGGAGGAGGGGAAAAGGAGAGCGACTCCCACCAAGAACCCGCTCCCAGGTCCCTGAAAAGGGAGGCTGAGGCGCCCGCTCTCTGCAGCTTCCCCCCTCCACGTCCTCTTCATCTCCAGCCAATGTGTCGGCATGAAATTGATCAATAGTGCATGTCGGTTCACTGCCTCGGTTGTGACTGGTCAAGGTCGGTGAGCTTGATGAAATAGCCCTGGGCTGGGCTGGGGCTCAGTGGTAGAGCACGTGCCTCCAAACCCCGAGGCCCTGGGTTCCATCCTCAGCATCAGGTAAGATAAATAGATAAATGAACTCTGAGAGCTGGTAGAGGTGGGGGCATTTCCTATTCCCGTGGAGCCAGTGGATGCAGACACAGTCGTTCATTCTCTGGAGATGAAGAGCCGTCCTCTGCCAGCCCCTGGCCAGCCCCTGAGAATCCAGCAGCGAGGAGAAGAGACCAGAGTCTCACCTTCCGGAGATCCTAGAAGGGGATGCCACAGGTGGCAGAGTGACAGCTTGGGGACACCCATGCTTGCCCCCCTTGCTGTGCACTGACCAGTACAACAACTTGGAAAGCCGAGCTCAGAAGGCCTGTCCGAGAGGAAGTCACTGAGGCAGGCACAGGCCTATGGAGTTTCAAAATCTTGGAGATCCCAGCAATTTTTGTAATTCTACCATTTTCCAGACAAGGGAACTAAGCCAGGGATTTGACCAACCGAGTAAATATGCAGCAAAACCAAAACCTGCAAAACCCACAAACTCATGTGCACTACGAAGCAAAGCTCATTTCTCTCCCCAGGGCCAGTTTACAAGGCGGACTTTCTGGGTGGGTCCCCGTTACAGGTGCTTTGTTCTTTTCCAGAGGCCCAGTTAAATTGTCTGCCTATAGATCTATTTTTATTCCCTTATTAAGGTTTATTAAAAATAAACTCCTAAGTCAAAAGCGATTTCCGAGTGAGCACGTTGGTCAGGCCACGTCCTCGGTGTACGCCGTAGTCACCATGGTCACACTCCTCTCCTGAGGACGAGGTGGCTGTGGCTTCAGAGCCTCGTCCCTTGTCCCTGCCAGTGTCATCAACACACAAAGCTTCTGCTTCTCTCAGAATCTTTAATTACTCCCTGCTTTTCTCAACCCCTTCATTATTACAAGCAATTAAACTGCAGAGGTAACGTCATCGTTTTGACATCTGGAAGAGATTACACCATTCTCATTTCTCTCCAACCAAACCCCCCTCAGAGCCGGGCAAAGACCCCCAGGGCTGAGGTGGGCGGGTGCCAGGCAGGGGGACGTGTGGGGTCAGCCCAGGAGATTGTCCCAGCTGATCCCTGGGTCGCTCAGTGCCTGGACACAAGTTGCCCAACCTCTGGGGACCCCAATCCCCACCTGTAAAGAGGCCTGCTGTCCAGGTCACGGAGATGCTTACACTCATGGGTCTATGAAAACACTCAAGAATTTCTCCACAAAGTCCGGCAAAGCCCGTATTTGATTGAAATTCAAAGCGTTCTGATCTTATTGAGGCAATCAGATTGGCAAGACAGTAGGACACCAAGTTTCAATGAGTTTTAAAGCGGAAATATGAGTTTTGAACAAATTCCCTGTGTTTGGTGAAAACCTGTGGCCAGACCCAGGTATCCTGGGCACAGGACCCTCGGACCTCGCAGGACTCCTGGGCTGGGCTTCGGGGACGCCAGCAGTCTGCTCAGCTCTCAGGCTGAAGACTGCGGAGGAGGCTGAGCAGTCTGGACACCCCAAGAAAGGGCTCGTCTCAGCCATGAACAGCTGCTCAGAGGGCCTCCCGGGCAGGCAGCCCTTTCATGTCCACTGAGATCCCGATTCCAACCCCAGCCCACCCTGAGCAGCCCCTGGTACCTGTGAAAGGCCCAAAGGAGCCTCTGGGTCCCCTCCACCCTGTGCCTCCTTAGCCACCTTGAGTAGATTCCAGCAGCTCCCCTTGCAGAGCCACAGAGTTCATGGGTCAGCAGGGGCCCAAGGGAGGCACCAGTGGGTGCCCCTGGACCCTGGGCCACTCCAGTGCTGGGCCATGTCCCCTCACATCCCACAGTCCTTGGCCAGGGGCAGTTGGCCACCAGGGGTGGCTACAGCATGGGCATGACCTGCTGGTATCAGAAGGAGGACAAACATGGAAGCCGCAGCAACTCCCCAGTCCTCGGAGCTGAGCCTCGTCGGGGAGGACGGGGCGAGCTAGAAAGACCAGCGGAACTAGGGAGAGGTGAGGAGGGTGGCCCAGCCTCCTAGCCCTCTAGCCCCCCA
>NW_025999992.1:1868526-1921419 GCF_001458135.2 Marmota marmota marmota
CTATACCTTTCATTTTTTTAAAATGTGATTTGTCTCTGCATCTGTGACAGTAACAGGAAGCTGACTGACACAAAGGTCGATGCCAGGTGGCAGGCACCCCACCCGGGGGGCTCAGCCACCTCCACTGTGGATAACACCTGTGCAACTCCAGAAAACCGCCCCCTGTTCCCGTCTGATCAGCAATACCCACCTTCTCCTCTGGAAAGGGCCGGGTGAGAGCCCGATGTCACTTGGATTGCAGACAGTCATGGCTGGCCAGCTCCAGTGCGTTTTCCCTCAGCTATCCACACCCTCCCGAGGAAACTCACCCAGGCCCCCGACAGCACTTGCCAGGGTGGGAGGGGCCGTAGCTCTTTTGTTCATAGGTACAAAAGAGAAAAACAGTTTGTTTTGTTATTTGAGTGGACTTTGAATAACAGCAATTTTATTGAGCTCTGTTGTGTATTAACACACTGGAGCAATGTGACAGTAATAGCTCGCAAGAAAGGAATTTCTTTTTTTTACACATGGGATTCAATTTATTTCCCAAGAAGAGCTTGGCTCCTAATCCCCATGATGGTCAACAAAGTCATTCAATAAGTTATGTCCCTAATGTAGGTCAGCCACCTGCAGCACCCTGGCGACCTGGTAGTGAGCAGCTGAGATGCCCTCTGTCCCTGGGCAGCTCACGGCCAGCTTCACAGCAGAGACCAAACGCAATCCAGTGTTCTAACTTTGATCTGGTGTGGGCCACATGGGTGTATTCTATTTGTGAAAATTCAAGAATTGCACAGTTATTAAAAGTACAGACACCCTCTGGCTTGTGACAGGGCTACCTCCCAGCAAAACCATCGTTAGTGGTTAATGCACCCAACCTACCAGGCATCACAGCCCCGGCAGAGTAGGAGGCCACCCCTCGAAGTGGCGATCCTGGGGGGCTGTAGCTCACTGCTGTGACTGCCCTGCCTGACCAGATGGGACCGTGCTGGGTATTGCCAGCCCAGGAAAGGATCAAGGCTCCAAACCCCAAGTGTGGTCTGCACTGAGGACGTATTGCTTTGGCATCTTTGTCGAGTCAAACACTGACAAGGTGAAGCCACGTAAAGTTGGACGATCCAAAGTCAGATCACCCGAGTGTGGGTCACCGTCACTTGTCTCCAGGTGAAGACCGCATTGTGTGAAGATGATGCTCCATCTTCACGGAGAGGGCACAGAGGCTTCTTAGATGTAAGGCCCGTGTCTGGCACAGGATGCATCCCAGCCGCCAGTTGGGTAGACGTGCCGGGCAAACCCAGGAAAGAGGAAACACCCGTGGGACTGCCACACGTGATCCTGAAGCCATCGGGTTTGACATCAGTGAACCCAGGAAAGCATGGCAACGGGCACTTCTGGGCAACTTCTAGGCATGCCTCAGAGTTTAGTCCACTGGGTGCTTTTTATTTTTGTACCAGGGATTGAACTCAGGGGCACTTGGCCATCAAGCAACACCCCCAGCCACATTTTGTATTTTATTTAGAGACAGGGTCTTGCTGAGTTGCTTAGGGCCTCACTGTTGCTGAGGCTGGCTTTGAACTCTCCATCCTTCTGCCTCAGCCTCCCGAGCCACTGGGATTACAGGTATGTGCTGCCGCACCCAGTTCCTCTGAGTGCTTTATAAAAGAGGATGTCTAAAAGCAAGACGTCCAGGGACTGAGAATAGGGAGGGGTGACCGGCACTGGGCAGGGCTCTGCTCACCGGGAGGGAGGGCTGGGAGGCCCTTGTCTTTGCCACAGAAACTCGCTGACCAGGATGGCCAGGTGAGAGCAGGCAAAGCTTCTGGAATCCTGCCATGGCTCAAGGAAGTACTGGACC
The DNA here is from genome assembly GCF_001458135.2 of Marmota marmota marmota. NCBI lineage: Eukaryota > Metazoa > Chordata > Mammalia > Rodentia > Sciuridae > Marmota > Marmota marmota. Next base: position 1,870,358 of record NW_025999992.1, read on the forward strand.
CTCAAGAACTGAGGCGTGAGATGTTCAAGGGGCCTGGGGAAGAGGCTCTGAGTGCTGTGTGCAGAACTTCCTGTTCACGGGGGATCCCGACCAGAGACTGCAAGCTCAGGGACACCTGACAGCCCAGGGCCAGTGTCCAAAAGGAGCAAAGGGAGATGTGAAGGTGCAAATAAAAAAGGCTCCCAGTCCTGAGTGGGCATGGGGGAGACCAAGACAACAACCTGGATCCACCTGACCCGACTGGGCAGCAGTGTGGGCTCAGGCTCCTGCCCAAAGCCACTGAGCTACTGAGCACAACACCTGAGCGTGGTGTCGAGAGCTTTCACAGCGGGCAGCACAGGGGCGCGATCCCTCAGCTAAGAGCCCAAGTAGACAAGTGGACCACGGACTCGCTGTCATGGAAACAGAACAGCCCAGGAAGCCACCTTGCCACCCACAGTGACCTGCCCAGATGTCATCTACCAACTTCAGCAACGAGTGCAAAAGGTCAGAGTGGCCAGCCTGGGGTGCCAAACTACCATCCTGAAGTCAAGACAGTGATGTCCAGCAACCACTCCACAAAGCCCAACAATAACCTCCATAATGGATGTCCCAAAGTGAAGAGGACTTAATGGATAACTGACCGCTTCTCTTATCTTGTCTCCACCTCTGACCTAGCACCACCCAAGAAGGCCAATCTGCACCTCCCACTGCCCAGGCACCCATTCTGCTGGTCCACGTGCAGTTCCCCAGGTGGTCAGTCTGAGAGTCCCCAGGTGGTCAGCCTCAGGCTGCAGCGCATGCTCTTCTTGAGTGGGTGGTGCTCACCTGTCTCCAACTAGAGGAACATCGGGGGCCCCTGACATCCCCTCACCACCTGAAGAAAGCCTGCCCAGGGCGGCCAGGGAGGTGGGGTGAGCTGGACCCAGAGCACAGCAGACAGCCCGAGTCAGGGGTGGACGTGGTGGCTGGAGTTGACGGAGCTGGATCTTGGGGAAATACAGCATCAAGCCAGCTACCCCAGGGGAAGGGGCAAATGGCATTCACCTCCTGGGGACGTCTGGAGGCCAAAGAGAGCCCACCGCAGAGTTCCCTGGCCCCACTGCCCAGGACTGCAGGTGGCTGAGGGCTACTGCCCAGCATCACGGGCTTGCTCTCCCTCCGGGACAGGAGAAAGCCCAGGAGAACCAGAGAAGGCTTTGCCTTTCTGACCAGGCATGCCTAGTTCCCCTTCTTTTACCGTATTGGCCTCGACTGAACGCGTCCGCACACCCTGGGAAACCCGTGAGTTGTCTGCCACTGGGTTCCACTGACGTTGAGTCACATGGCTTCACCCTCCAGTGGCGGGCATCCCTGACTCCTAGGAGGATGCCAGCTGGCTCCTGGGGATCGCCCTTTCCACATNCCCCCGGTCCCTTCAGCCCCCCAGTCCCACAGTCCTCCAGCCCCCCAGCCCCCCAGCCCTGGGAGCAGAGCCGCTCTGCATCTGCAGGAGCACAGCCTGCAGTTGACCAGCTCCACACGCGGTCAGGGGTGTCGTGCTGGTGCCATTGCAGGTGGACTGGACTGGACTGCTGCCTGAGCAGATACCTGAGCCACCTCCCCATCTCTGCACGTGCTGCTCTGTAAGCTAGAACCCCGACGGGCAGCTGTGGAGCTGCCCTAGGTCGGAAGAGAGAGGGGCTCTGTCTTCCTGAGTGCTGATCCGGGGTGCTGAGCTGTAAGCCCGGGCACCCTTATCCTCCCCTGGGTGACTCCAGAGGCCACGTCCTTCTGTGCCCCCACACCAATGTCCAGCCTGAAAGCAGTAAGAGCCAGACCAGTTCCCCGCTCCTATTCACCCACAGGGCATTTTGATGGGACATCAGCTTAGCTGCCCTCTGGACTGATGCAGGGCAGTGTAACAGGCAGATGGCAGCTTGAGGGAGGGCAGAGGCCAAGAAAACACCCCAGTCCATCAGGAAGTGTCAGCAGTGCTGGGAGGACCAGGCCGGAAAGAAGACCTGGTGTCCTGGTGGCTGGAGGGAAGCATCCCCCGGCAGTGTCACTGGAACGCAGCCCTCCAACTGCACAGCTGTTAACTAGGTGTAGGGGGTGAGAGGGACGTGTGGGGACAGCTCTAGGCAGAAGGACAGCATGCTGAAGGTCCCAAAGTGTGTGGACCTTTGGAGAATAGAGATCATGCAGCTGGAGGAGGGACGGGCATGATGGGGAGGAAGCAGGCCAGGTCACCCAGGAGCGGGCCCTCCTGAGTGCTGGGTGACATATATATATGGTACTAGGGGTGGAGCCCTCGGGGCTCAGGGAATCTGAGGAGAAGGCCCCAACTCTCCTGCTCTCTGCTTAACACACTCTGAATGCTTTCCAGCCTGACCAGCTCTTCCCTGATGGGTCCCTCTCATTTGAAAGAGCCATTATTCCTTAAAGAGAAAGGGTCGGGCAACATGGTCTTGGTGCCAACTTTCCTGAATGCAAGTTAGTGCTGGAAGTGGGGAGGGGGGTTGTGAGTGTCTCTGGAGAAGCCCCACGGCTGCGGCTTCCCACGAGGGGACCACAGGTTCAGGCAGAGATGAGGAGGGACGTCGGGGAGCCACTGCACACCAGCCTGGCTCTCTGTACCCCGTGACTTCCCAGACCCATCCGTGTGGTTCAGAGCAGCCCCGCAGATGCCACAGGGCAGCAAAGTCAGGCCGCCGGGAAATGAGTCTCCTGAAAGATGGGCATGGACTGAGCACCAGGTCCAAGGACACTCACTTGCCTCCCCAAATCCACTCTGAATGATGAGAGGGGAGAAGAGTTCAAAGTCACCACTTAGGATGCTCTGGAATGTCCTCTTAAAAGACCCTTGAAAAGTGCTCCCTAGAGTTCAAAGGCCCCGGAGGAGGGACTGGGGACTGTGAAATGGCCTTTGCAGGATAATGAGGAGCAGAGTAGCCTTCCCCTCTGCTGGGTGACTTCACATTAAAAAGAAGAAAGAAAGAAAAGCAGCTTTATTTCGGCTGCGGCATATGGTTGGCACGCAGCACGTGTTTATTAATAATAATGACTGGTGGGTGCCAAGCCCCCTTCAGAGCACACTGTCCCCGGTCCAAGTCCCACAGCCAGCCAAGATTTCAGTGCCCTGGCAGGAAGCTGGAGGGACCTGGAAGAGTCTGCACATGCCAAAGCTCCCGCTCCCAGCGCCACCCACCCACCCCTCAGCCCACCTCCCACCCACATCTGGTGACCCTCCACCGCGCCTCTGGTGACAATAGAGTGTTGCTTCTTCTCGTTGTCACCCAGCTGTCCTTTCTTCACCAGATAAGAAGAATTCTAGCCTGTTCATCCTCCTGGGAGCAGGGGCAGAGTTCATAAGGGAACGGCACAGTGGGGAGGACGCAGGGGGCTCAGGACCTCCTCAGGGAACCTGTGCCTGTTCCATCCTGACTGTCCAACTCAGCGTCCAGCACTGAGGGTGTGGCAGGCACCAAACACCCTTCCCTGCGTGGGTGGAGGAGCAGACGCAGGCCACAGGCCTCTCTTCCTTTCTGTCTTTCAAAGATAGATGCTTTGGGGTAACTGTCCCTCGGGGAGGGCCCATGTGCTCAGAGCTTGGTTCCAGCTGTGGCAATGCTGGGAGCTGGGGGACCTTCACGCAGGGCCTGTGGGAGGACCTGTGGGCACTAAGTCTCTGAGGGCAGGCCCTAGAAGGGGATCTTGGACTTGGGCCTCTGCTGTCCCTCTCCACTTCCTGGCCACCAGCTGAAGGACTTTGCTCTACCACGCGTTCCCAACCCTGAGGTGCTGCCTTGCCACAGGCCCACTGATGGTGGAAGCAAACATTCACGTAGGCCTCTCTATTTGTTTTGGGTTGGGGAAGGAGTTGTTTTGTTTTTTGGTTCTTAGGATCAAACCCTGAGGCACTTTACAGCTGACCCACATCCCCAGCACTGTTTATGCTTTTATTTTGAGACAAGGTTCCATTCAGTTGCTGAGGCTGGCCTCAAACTTGCGATCCTTCTGCCTCAGCCTCCTGAGCCACTGGGTTTAGAAGCGTATGCTAAACCATGCCTGGCTATACCTTTCATTTTTTTAAAATGTGATTTGTCTCTGCATCTGTGACAGTAACAGGAAGCTGACTGACACAAAGGTCGATGCCAGGTGGCAGGCACCCCACCCGGGGGGCTCAGCCACCTCCACTGTGGATAACACCTGTGCAACTCCAGAAAACCGCCCCCTGTTCCCGTCTGATCAGCAATACCCACCTTCTCCTCTGGAAAGGGCCGGGTGAGAGCCCGATGTCACTTGGATTGCAGACAGTCATGGCTGGCCAGCTCCAGTGCGTTTTCCCTCAGCTATCCACACCCTCCCGAGGAAACTCACCCAGGCCCCCGACAGCACTTGCCAGGGTGGGAGGGGCCGTAGCTCTTTTGTTCATAGGTACAAAAGAGAAAAACAGTTTGTTTTGTTATTTGAGTGGACTTTGAATAACAGCAATTTTATTGAGCTCTGTTGTGTATTAACACACTGGAGCAATGTGACAGTAATAGCTCGCAAGAAAGGAATTTCTTTTTTTTACACATGGGATTCAATTTATTTCCCAAGAAGAGCTTGGCTCCTAATCCCCATGATGGTCAACAAAGTCATTCAATAAGTTATGTCCCTAATGTAGGTCAGCCACCTGCAGCACCCTGGCGACCTGGTAGTGAGCAGCTGAGATGCCCTCTGTCCCTGGGCAGCTCACGGCCAGCTTCACAGCAGAGAACCAAACGCAATCCAGTGTTCTAACTTTGATCTGGTGTGGGCCACATGGGTGTATTCTATTTGTGAAAATTCAAGAATTGCACAGTTATTAAAAGTACAGACACCCTCTGGCTTGTGACAGGGCTACCTCCCAGCAAAACCATCGTTAGTGGTTAATGCACCCAACCTACCAGGCATCACAGCCCCGGCAGAGTAGGAGGCCACCCCTCGAAGTGGCGCTCCTGGGGATCGCCCTTTCCACATGGCAGGTTTCACGTGTGCCTAAAATGTGCCTGTGCATTCTACCGTGTCCTGTGGAGCGGGGGCCATGCCCACCACCGGGCGGGACTCTCCAGCCTCCGTCTGCTCACCAGGGCACCTGCTGGAACCTGCGGGGCTCACGTTACCCTCGGGCTCTTGTTGTCTGCGCACCCCAGTCCTCAGGCGGGAACTGATCTCTTCGTTCCTATTCCCTGAAACTGTGTGTAAGATGGGTGACAAGGGACGTCCTCTGGACCTGGAGGTTTGGACAATGGTTTACTTACAAATTCAAGTTCTTACTAAAAAATAACATTGTTCTACTTCTAGAATCTGCGTTTTGCAAATTATATTTTCTTATATATATTGGGGATTGAACTCAGGGGCCCTCAACCACGGAGCCCCATCCCCAGCCCTATTTTGTATTTTATTTAGAGACAGAGTCTCACTGAGTTGCTTAGTGCCTTGCCCTTGCTGAGGCTGGCTTTGAACTCTCCATCCTCCTGCCTCAGCCTCCCAAGCTGCTGGGATTACAGGCGTGTGCCACTGTGCCTGGCTGCAAATGGCATTTTTAAGGAATAGTATTTAAATTGAAAAATATTAGTAGAATTATATTTTTATATGACTGAAAGTTGGCAAATGTTACAGACTGGTGATCATAGCTTTTATTGTGTGTGGCTGGGTGTTCTGTCCAGGGACTGCCGAGGTTTGGAACAGTAAAACAACAAAGACCAGAGTCATACTAGATGATTGTGTGCTTACTTCATGCAATTGTTTTCTTAACTTGCTCTCCATGAGGAAACTAGCTATGGTTTCCTAATTAAAAATTTATATAACTTGTATTTTGATAGTAATCCTAAATGAAGCAGATTTTCTTGAGTCAGAATAGTGATTAGACTTATTTTAATTAGTTCCAATTTGGAGAAACTACTTTGCTGTGGAGAAGCAAGTAGAATTGTCAATAAAGTTAAAAAAATGTTTAGATTCAGAAATAAGCCATAAATCTGACATATCCTGATGCATGTATGATATTGGGTCATTTGTGAAAAATTGCCTTTACACAAAGATACAATGAAATATTGCAGTTTTAATTATGGCGCTCAAAATGTGACTTTTGCCATCCATATCTGTAAAGTTTTTCACTTTTTCTTCCCAGTTTGAGATAGTAAAGCAGTTACAGAGAGCAGTTCTGATGTTCAGTGTGTTCAACTCTCTTCTATTAGGGATGTATTTCACCTCGATCTGTAAAGGTCAGAAAATACCCTATAGAAATAACTTTTCTTATTTAGGGTTCATTGTATGTGAATTTTCCTTTTTATCATGTAAACATTTCATTTTTGTTTTAATTTCCTTGTATTTTATTGAAATGTAACTCCTTTTGAGAATTTCACAAGTAGTTTCCTTTCTGTTCCAACATTTTGTTGCATTTTCATGGATATGAAAAAGTTGAAAGAAGTTTCCGTAAACATCCGTAGACACACCACCTCAAGCCTGCCATTAGCACTTAGCTAACACGGGTGCGCACCCCCTCAACCCTGGCCATCTATCAACACAGCTTATTTTTTGATGCATTAGGAAGTCAATTGCAGAAATCACAACACTTTCCCCGAAATTCCTTGAATCCTAAAACATTTTCTTTAATTTTAAAAGCATTTTTTTCCCTCAAATACTGTTAACAGTTTGTAATATTTTTTTTAAAGTGAACTAGCTAAGTTGGTCGTGTGAAGAGAACATTAATAGTAAGCAACTGTCCGTGCAAATGTAACTACCAAGAACAAACTTGAAAACTGAATTCCTTTCGGCCCAAACCCCAAGAGCTTTTTAACTGGATGATTTCATGTTGTCTTTCACCCACCTAGTGCCTGTCATATCTTGTCAAAGCTGAGTCTAACCCTTTAAAGCACTTGGTTGGTACTCCCATCCTGTGCCCCAGTCACACGGTCACAGTGTCACATTTTACATGTTTCATGGACGTGTTCCTCGTGGGGCAGATGGAAATCGTGTCGTCGATCATCACTGAACCGCTCTGACGAGCAGCATCCTGGGCATCCCCCCAGTGGAGACCAGGTATCCTTGGAAACCAGTGCAAGCTGGACGCCTAGGTGCACAGGGATGCATCTGAACCTCCACCCACACTTCTGGCTCTCCTGTTTGCTTTAACCTGTGTGGTTCTACAGCCCCCTGGGTTCCCCTGGAAAGTCTTTTAAATCAGTGCTTGTTGCTGAAAGTGGTTTTTTTTTTTTTCCTTCAGCATTTTGTATAAGTCAAAACTACACATTCTGTCACAGGTGTGAGGCGGTTGAGGCACGTGTTACCTGGCTTCCCTGTTGGAGTGATTTTCAGTAGCTCAGCAACCCGTGGAACACATTGTAGATGTTCAGCATGACTTTTTCCCCTGGTACGATTTGCTTGAAATAAGTAATATTTTATTTACAAATAGTGTGCATGAGTTTTCTCTTCATTTTACTACTTCTTAAACTATTATTCTTATTTTAAATTCTCCATCCTAAAAAGTAGTTTTTATTTTATGATTTTATCTGTTAGTCATGTTCAGTGAGCATCAAGTTCAGAAGCTGTTCCTATCACCCCTATAAGGGCCACATTACACTCAGCAAATACTCGGTTGCTATTGACCTGAAAAGCAGTGCTGTATTTCTTTAATTCCTTCTGGTTATTTAATTATTACCTCTATGTGTAGCATATGCAATGTTCTGGTATGTAAATGGCACTTTTTGCTTTATTTTTTTTTTAATCTTTTACTAAATGATCTCTAGCATTGAGACAGTGGCTCCCTAACCTGCCAAAGCTAGGCTTGAACTTGAGATCCTCTTGCCTTAGGCTCCCAGATCCCTGGGAATACAGGCCTCCACCATGAACCAGGCTACTTTCTTCAGCAGTTTTAATCAAAGGTCTCAGTGTTTCCAGCTACAAGTAAAACCACTGGCCAAAGATAAACCTGAAGTTTTGTTGTAAAACATTTTGATCAGAACACCAAAATACCTTCTTTCAGCCTAACATATTGAAACTACATCCCCTCTCTGCCGCCCCCCCCTCCCCCGCCCCCATTTAAAAGATTTTGGTTTAAAATGAAATCTGTAAGTCCCTGCCCTGGTCAACCAGCCGGCTGTGGTTGGTTGTAGTGGACAGTGTCTGATGACACATGGGTGACTTTCCAGGATTCTTGTTGGTGGAGCGGAGTTCCCTCGTCCCATCTCCCCAATCCTAGGGGCCGATTTTTTCTCTAATGTACAAGTCAGAGTTGAATTATTGACCCTCAGGTTGACTTTTTTACTGTTGTTTTCAAAATCAGTAATTAAATTGTCATTTATGAAGATTATGAAATTGTAGGAGTTTCTTGTGAACTTATTGACTTGTGGATTTGATGGAGATAATCTAATTGCTCATATTTCTTTCTAAATACAAGATCAAATGTTCATGAACTAACATGCCTAGTGCTTTATTCATTTTCCATGCAAACTCATGTTCAAGAGAAATCTGCTAATTTTTATAGTTTCTCACATTTGAATAGGCCCCCTTTTAGAAAATGTTCTTTATTATTTTTTCTTTCTGAACTCTGGGTTTTGGCATTTTTATTTCCACTATGATCTCTGCAATGCTAGAGATCATTTAGTAAATTTCATTAACTAAATGAAATTTTTAGTAAATGGAAACATACTTTCATCAATGTTATCATAAATGTTGTTTTTTTAATAAAATATTTAAAATCTCCTTTAAAACCCAAAAACAAAATAAAGATGATAATTTATTGAAATTATTAATAATAAATATTATAAATACAAATCCATTTTCATTTTCTGAAGTGCAAATCTTAAGTACTCTTATAATTCTAGCATTCAATCTTATCTAGCTGCTAATATCATGTGTAGATTAACATATTTATAAATTTAGAAGCAATACAATTTTTTTTCACATTGCAATATGTTCCTTAGATTTTTCAGCCCAGCTTTTCCACACATATCCTGACTTGTGATGAACTCTGGAACCACAGCTTCGAGGATGGAGAATCCAAGTAAACGGTCCAGTGAGCCCAGGGTGCCTTCTCCATGGTGTGGGATTCACCGCCCTGTGCCCTCTGAGGAAGGTTCCACAAGGCGGTTGCTGGTGATTTTCCCTTTTGGTTCACTTTTCTCCTGTTTCCACTTATTTCTCTCTCTGCTGACATCCTCCCACACTTAGAACAGGGTCCTGCTGCAGTCAGCCGCAGCCCAGCCCACAAACCTCCACGGCAGATGGAGTTCTTTGCCTTTTAGGTTGGCTGCAGAGCAAGGGGCAGCAGGCAGGTGCCCTCCCAGGGTCGGGACAGTGTGGCGCAACACTGTGGCAGGGGCGAGTCCATGGGAGCGAATTCCCCTGTGTGCATCCATGTGCCGGGGCCTTGGCAGGGATGGGCACAGGCTGGCTTTTAAGGGCCTCAGCACCACCTAACTCACGGTCTCCAAATGCACCAACTAACAACTAACAGGATCAAAGCAAGACATGTTGAATTTGACCTGTTTGTTTGCTTACTGGGGTCAAACCCAAGGTCTGGAACATGCCAGGAGGGCTCTCTGCCCCTGAGCCAGATGGAACCCAACACTCACGGTTGGAGCTGTTGATCTGTTCTCTTCAGATTCTCTGAGATCAGGTGGAGGAGGACAGTGTCAGGGACGGAAGGCCTAAGGAGAACCATGGAGGATCCTAGCCTCACTCACAGACAGGGTACCACACTTTACGTTGAGCACAGATGGAGCGTTCACCTGCCCCAGCCGTGATGTAGGCTGGGGTGACGTGGGTCATGCACACGGTGTTTTAAACATAACTGGGTGAAATAGGACCAGCCACCGGCAGGCAGCAAGTCCCCTGAGGGCGCAGGCTGAATGCTGCAGATCACCAGCTGGGCTAGAGCCCCATGACAGTGTGCTGCCAGGCATGCCCGCAGCCCTGGGTTTAATTCCCAGCTCTGCAAAAACACAAAACCAAACAACATCACTAGTAACCTAGGCTCAAGAGAAAATTGTAAGAGAAAATATTGGAACACCTTGGGACGGTGCTCTGGCAGAGAAATAACCTGTTCTCACTCCACACATCCATGACGGTGTGGATCATCAAGGTCCCCCAGAGCGTCATACGCTAAAGGCTTGTCACAGCCTGTGGGCTTCTGGGAGTGGTGCAGCTTCAGGAGCTGGGCCTAGTGGGAGGCCCCACCAGGTATTCCTCTCTGCTTCCCGTCACCATGAGGTGAGCTGCTCTGCCCCACCCTACCTTGCTGCCCAATGTTTCTACGGCACGCAGGCCAAGAGGACAGGGTCAACCAACCATGGGCTGAAACCTCTCAAACCATGAGCCCCCCAAAACCTTTTCTTCTCACAAGTTTATTTAATTCAGGTATTTTGACACAGCAACAGAAGTTTGACTAACACTATATCCAAATAATTGAGAACAGATGAGCTAAGTATTCAATTTAAGAAACTAGAAAAAGAATAGCAACATCCACCCAAAGAAACTTTAATAAAGCAAAAATAAAAGCAGAAATGTATAAAAATGAAGGCAAAGATTCATAAGCAAAATTAAAAAACCAAAGACTGATTCTTTGAAAAGCAAGTGAGTGGGATTGCTAGCAAAAATGACAAAGAGGAAAAGAGAGATGAGATAAGCCAATCAAATCCAGAACAACGGAGGCAGGACAATCATAAGACAAAGAATGCTTCAGAAAAAGACTACCCAAGCATGGTATCAACAGCCATCCCTGTATCTCAAACCTGGATAAAAATCAATATGATTTTGGATAAATGAAGGAGGAGAATTAGAAACTACAAGTAGGTCAGATTAGTTGGACTGGTAATCAAAAATGTGTACAGCCTTCCCTGGATAAAGACCTTGCAGCAAGTGCTTGATCTTGGTTTTACAAATAAAGTCAATGAAACATTCAGGTGCTGATCTGTTCCAAGATGATGCCCTTTTCACAGTGTGGGCCCTGAGATCACAATTACATCAGGACCACACATAGAGAATAGTGAATACTCCTCTGCTCAAGGAGCCGCAGTAGGTACAACGATCTTAAATAAAGTACTAAGTGTAACAGTTCACACGGTACACACTGACTGAGATCCAGGAGATGGGGTGAGAAAAGCATGTACTTGGCTGGATCTCACCGTAGGGAAAAAGAGGAAGCATGGCAAACATCCAGTCAGAAAGAACTATTTATTTACAGAATAGCAACAGTGATCTTCCTTCCTAGCACTGGTTTCTGGATAATGGTAGAAAAACATCTCACACTTAGAACAAGTCAAGTCTTGGAACCAAAGAATTCTAACTTCCACCCAAATACCATTCACTTGGCTCTATTCCTTTTATGATCTTGAACAACTTCATAGGAGCTGCTCTAAAGTTTATGTTTGCTAATTTCATGTTTTGGTCATCCTGATGTTGGTATTTATTGAATTTTTTTAACTGAGTATGGCTCACAATTTATTTTTGCTTCTTTGTAAATCTACTAAATGGTTTTGTATATGAATATTGTGAATGATGTGTTAGAGACCCTGGATTTAGTTATATGCCTCTGAAAAGAGTCAAATTTTGCTCTAGCAGGTCTCCAAGCTGCATCTCCTGTAGTATCCAGTGGCTGAAGTTTGGGCTTCCAGCTGCTCTGCTTGTAGGGCCTCTTGAAGTCTTCTGGGGTCAGGGGCAGGTGCCTGGGTCAATGGTCAAGAATACACTATTGGGTGAAGTTTATATGCAGACCATGGTTCATTCCTGCAAAAGTTTCCTTCCTTTGAGGATTTTCCTCCCAATTGTCCAGTTACCTTATCAGAGCTAAATTCTGAGTTCTGACTCCTTAAACTGGTGAGAGTATCTATACTTGCAGGGCACCTTAGGGAGTGGCTTCCTGGCAGAAACTCTACCCTCAGAGCCCACCATGGTCCCAGATTCCTGCCCCAGCCTCTGGGCCCTAAATGACCTCCTCCTCTGAGTATGTGACAGCTATGGCTAGGTGAGGTTTCAGTCCCTAGGGGAGGTTACCATGTGGGGAAGGGGAGGGGATTTTGCAAATGAGCTTAGGCACCTGACCAGTTGACCTGTGGTTAATCAAGGAGAATTCCGTCTTGAAAGAGCCTGACTGGCCCAGGAGCCCTAGAAGAAACCCAAGCGGCAAGACCTGCCGGCCTCCGGCCTCAGCCAAACCCTGCTGACACAGTGACCAGGAAGAGGACCCCAGCCTCACTGGGCTGGCAGTCCGCTGTCACCTTCATTTCAGCCTGGTAGACCCTGAGCAGAGGACACTGAGCTGGCCCCGACTCCTGCCCTGCAGAAGCTGCGAGGTTACGCAAGGTCCCGCTCTCAGCTTTGTTTTGTGGCAAGAGAAACCAGTGTTCACCGGGTCCATTCGCACCTCTCAAAGGCCCAGTTCCTCCAGTTCCTGCCTGCTGCTGGGGGAAGCTTCTAAGTGCCTTCCCGAGGTAGCCTTTTGCAAACGTCACCTGGAGGAGTGTTCCTCTGGCCAGTGTTCCAACCAGGGCTGGGAGACCACTCTCCACTTGAACTTCCTATTTGCCTCAGCCATCTTGAACAATCCTCTCTTTCAATTCTATATACATGGAAAACGTGGAGAACCTAAGTTATTTGCTTTTAGATTAACTGACCTTATGTGCATAGGAGACTCTGAGAGGCACCTGAAGACGAGAATGAAGGATGAGCCAGAAGAATTTGCCCCAGTTTCTGATGCCTGGCAAATTTTACTCCAAAAGGAACAAAGTTCCCCGTGAGCTGCACCCTCCAGCTGGGCCTCTGCTGGCTCCTCTCCCCCGCCCCCCAGGAGCCCAGGCTGAGACCAGGTGAGCAGAGACACAACAGCATTTCCCCTCCCAGGAGATGGCAGTGGCTTCTCCATGAACCACTTAGGAAAGCTGGTTCCCCACAACTTCTTCAGAGTACACACCCGAGAGGTCATTTGTTTGTGATTCTCTGGAGTTTTGCAGGACAGGAATTGCAGTCAGCAAGGTTTAACGGGCTAAAAGACGGAAGGCAACTGACACACGAAGCCAGTCTGACATGGTTCGGCAGTCACGCAAGCGTGCTGATTGCGAGAATTCTGGAGGACACATGCATGGGGGAGGGCCCTAGGAAGAACGTGGAAGATTCCAGAAGAACTGTAGAGTTTGGCTTCGTGCTTTTATTTGTGTGCAGTAATAACACTCTTTGGCATCTGCTGGGAAGCTTCTCCCCCAACCTCTTCCAATCCTGCAGAACTTAATGAATTTTCAAAGAGAAAACGACTTCCATTTCTGCATGTGGAACAGCTTGTTTACAGCTCTTCTGGCAAAAAGGAATCTGGAATTATTTATTGGTAATTTGCACGTTACTAAATAACAGATGGTCTGCAAAAAAAAATCTCTTTGCAACTTAAAAAATGGTTGAATTTCACATGGTGAGTGTAGGAGTTTTGAGTTCTACAAAAGTCCTTCAAGGGACATCAATACTGCAAGGCCCAGCAATGCCCAAGTCCCAAAGGAGCTATTCACACATGGGACCCTCTTGGTAGGTGGTAGGAGGCTCCGTGGCTTATGGCCCCTCCATCGCCCCCACCCCAGTATAGTAAAATAGTCATGATGTCCTCAGAGCCAGGGCCACCACTGTTTCTTCAGAACAATTGCACAATCACAGTGACAATGACAACCAAATTTAACTTGAGTTCCATGGATGTGCTGCATCTAGGAGAGAGAAAGGAATGGGGTGGGGGCTAGCCCAGCCCATGTGTCCTCACCAAGAGCTGCAGGACGCCGAGAGCCACCTCCATGGTCTTGGGGGCTTGCATGTGCTCCCTGGGGACTGTGGTGCCTGTTCCCTGCCAGAAGTCAGAGCCTCCTTGCAGGTGAGGACCCCTCATCTGGGTGCCCAAGCCACAGTGACAGAAGAGGGCTATGGGAAGGCAGAAGGCCACCTGGGGCAGCAGAGTGCCCAGGACCTGGGGAGCCCCGATCTGTGATGCTCAGGTGGAGCAGCCCAGCAAGGACCTGCACGTCCTGCAGAGCCAGGAGTACTGCAAGCCTCTGGGCACTGAGTGACACCCAGTCACCTCTGGCTAGGGCCCTGGGTCATCCCCAAGCCCAAGCTGATGGGTGTCCTGGGGAGGGAGGGGAATAGAGGGAGGAGAGAAAGGGAGGGGGGGGGAGGTAGACAGGAGACAGAGAGAGAGAGGGAGGGAGAGGAAGGGAAGCAGAGCCAGCGGAGGAGGAGAGAGGGAAAGGGAGAAAGGAGAGGAGAGGGCAGGGGAGGGGAGGGAAGGGAAGGGAGAGACCCCCAGGGCTCCCCACTCCTCCCTCTCCCAGCCCACTCCCCTTGTGTTCAAGGCTCTTGGGGGCCCTCCCCAGGAGGGTGCCATGTTTCCCACGGGGGGCCTATGGATTGCCTCCCTCCAGCCCTAATCCTCCTCCACTGTGTCCCTTGGCGGCGCCTGCTGGCTCCAGCAGCTGTCCCCAGCACCTGGCCCCTGGTCAGCAGGACAGGAGTCCGTCCCTTGCCGGCCCCTACTCAGGGCTCAGACAGATTTAGCCAAATTAAGGATTATCTTGGCCCTTTCCAGGGGGCCAAGAGGGCAGGCCCAGGAAGGAGGGGAGTGCCATTGGCTAATGCGTCCCTCATTGTCAACCTGGGTAAACAGGAGCTGGACTTGGCACAGGAGGAATTTAAACTCTCAGCCCGAATGGAGGTTTGGGGATTATCTGTGGATTTCCTTTATTTGTTCTCTTCCCTTTGCCACAGCTAATCCAGATTTGATGGGAAGGGGCATAAGCTATTCCAGAGACCTCACGGAGTCCTGGTGAGGCGGGGTCATTCCTGGCCCCTCTGGCCTTCAGGTCCCCTTATGTGTGTCCCTTAGCTCACTGCCTGGTGGTACCATTTCTTGTCCCAAAGCCAGAGCCACAGGGTTTTAGTTTTGAAGGAAGCCACTCCTGTGGGTCCAGAACTCAGCTCCTCCCAAGCCTGAGGAGCGGCAGGGCTCCACCTCAGCAGGGTGGTGGCTGGCGGGCAAGGCCCCTGCACCCTGAGAACCCAGACTCATGACCCCAGGGGACTTCCTGAGCACCCGTGGCCCACAGGATCTCTGAAGAAGAAGAGTGACCCAAGCAGGAATGAGTGTGGGTGTACCATCACCCAGTGGGCAGGTAGTTAGTAGGGCTGCACCTCAAAACAGCGAGGAGGGAGGAAGTTCCAGACCCCGGCCCACAGACACGAGGTGCATTTGAGGGGTGGGTGTGCTTCTGGTTTCATCATCTGCCACCAGACCTGGAGCAGAACATCATGCTGCACCCTGCCAACGTGCAGGACCATGATGTGTCAGTCAAACATTTAAAATTTTTAAATTTAAAAAAATGTTTTTTTTAAAAAAGATCCTAATGTTTGTATCCTCTGGGGAGCTTGGGGGCGGTCACTGTGAAGGGGGTGCCTGCTCCCCATCCTGGCACTTCGCTGAGAGCTGCCTTCTGCTCTCATGATCTTCACAACTCCAGGGTGAAGCCCTCCTGCAAGAAGCGTCTGCATGGGGGCGGGAGGAGCCCCTTGAGTTTTCCCCTGAACTTGTGAAAGCTGAGGTCAAGGGTCGTTCCCACTCGCCCCCCTCAGTGCCTACGTCCAATCCCTGACTTCAAAGTTCTCCTTCCTTTTTAAACGGGCTCTGTATGAGTCACTGTGATTTATGATGTTCAAACTTTTCTTTAAATTGTCAGGAAGTCGAAAGGCAAGGTTTAATATAAAAGAAAACACATTTTGCTAGAAATTTGAAAGTTAGATCTGTGTCATTCACGAATAAAAGCTGATCACTCTTTTCACAGGGGGTAGGGAGGGCTGATTAATGGAAGAGCAGACACATGAAAAGGAGTCATTTCTCTCCTAACGCATGGAAATGGACTGTGGCTAAAATAAGCCAGATGGCCAGCGGCACCGGGGTGTACTCTGCCTCAGTCCGTGGGTGGTGCGGTCAGCTGAGCCTGGGGCCCGGGTGCAGCCCCGTGGAGGGAAGGCTGCAGGCTCTGGGGAACTGGGCTCCTGATAACTCTTTGTTTTTTTCTTTTGTGTGCTTGTTTTTCAGATTCTGGGCTCTCAGATTCTAAGAACAAAAGTTATCCAACTGATTTTTGAAGCCAAGTTTTCCAGGACTTGCACTAAAAGAAGTTTCAGGAAAGATGGGAGACTTGGGCTTCCCGTACAAATCTGCGAGCTGAGAACCCAGTGCGGACCTCAGATCCTCATAGCCAGTCACTCTGCCCAGGCCGGGCCAGAAGGAAGCAGTCTCTTTAAGCTAGTTTTCGG
The DNA here is from genome assembly GCF_001458135.2 of Marmota marmota marmota. Classification (NCBI taxonomy): domain Eukaryota; kingdom Metazoa; phylum Chordata; class Mammalia; order Rodentia; family Sciuridae; genus Marmota; species Marmota marmota. The sequence continues at coordinate 1,886,624 of NW_025999992.1, forward strand.
TGGACAGATTGAAATAATTAGCAGTGAAGTCATTGTCTTCCCCATTCCCAAACACGAGGCCCTATTTCTTTTGGGAACGGAACAAAGGGAAATTATTCAAGAAGCAACGTAGGGCTCTGTGGAGATTCTAGTAGCCAATGGAGACTCTGCAATGGGAACACACAGCATGTGGCTTCCAGCCTTGGACCTGAGTCCCCAGTGTGCCTGAAGTGTGCAGTAGTGGTCTTCCCCCCTCCCCCACGGTACCTGGGGGTCTGCATCCTGACTGCCCACTGGTTCTGCTAGTTCTCCAGTGGGTTGTTATAGAAGGACAAGCGCAGCCCCTCCCAGCGCTGAATCTTCCTGTCTGGAGATCTGATCTCCTCCTCCCACACGTGCCTCCACCATTGTGATGCCCTCCGCCATGAGGCCAACCACCCAGCAGAGGCCTGCTCTGTGCCCTTGACCTCCAGACTGGGAGCATAATCAGCCCCTTTTATGTATAAAGTAACCCAGCCTTGGGTGTTTTGTTATGGTAATGACAACTAGAGCAATACAACTTGTCACTGCTGGGCCCCAAGCGCTGGACAGGACCACAACGAAGGATCTAGCCCATTTTCCAAAACTAATGAAATTACTGCTCACTATTTCCTGACTCCCCACCCCCAGATACCAGGACCCTGTCAGGCGGTAGCCACTTAACTGAGCGGGGGCAAAGCTGGGCCTGCCCAAGAGGCCGGGCAGTGGACCACACAGTTAGAGAGGCAGTCAGGATCACTGCCCTTGGTCTGAACAGAAGATCAGGACTGACTTTGGGATTTCAACGTGAGCAGCTTTGGAGCGGAGTCTGAAGTCCAGACTGACTGACATCGTTTGACATGTGTCACACCAATTCCTACCACCCTTCAACTGGGCAGGAAATTAAAAAGAAACCAATCAATAATACCGAAGCCATATATAACCTGACAAGAAAAGGAAGATGTTGTCAGAGAGTCAAAATACACAGATTTCTAGGAAACAGAAATTCAGGGATAGAAGAAAAACGTCTCTATTTAAGTCCTGTGTGTAGTGAACCCACAGACTCCTCCCGCCATCCCCCTGCACAATGCCGTGTGACAGAGTGTGCTGGCTGCCACGTCACCCAGGGACAACATGATGGACACTGGGGACACTTGGGGCTGTACAGGAAACCCTGCCATGTTACACATGGGCCTGAGCCTCCCCAGATGTGGGCACCCACGGCCCCCTGGGAGCCACAGGGCGACTGTACTGTCACCAGGCATCACCAGGCATCAGTCACCCCCTGGAGGCAAATTCCCACAGACAGGTTTTGGTCCTTCCCCGGGACACCTTCTGCTCTGTCTGAGTCTCCTGGACACCCCATCTGACTCCTGGCTCCCTCGGCTTCCCTCTGTGGTGGAGGCTGGTGGCCCACCTGCGCAGCCCCCTGAGCAGGCCACACCGGGTCCCTTTTGCCCTCCACATAGCCTGTCCCCAGCTGCCCAGTGGTGTTCCCGAGGTCCTCCTCTCCGTCCCGGGCATGGCTCGCATCCCATGTCCCCCTGCGGGTACCGAAGGAGCTTTCTCTAGCTGATCTTTCTGGCAGGATCACTGCCCTCAAAGCCATCATGTCCGCCACTCCCCGAGCAATCCTGCCAAAGGTGGACACGTCAACCTGGTGTCATGCTCCCAATGCTCACTCCGTGACCTTGAAGGTGGATGCTGAGGGAGAGGTTTCTCATTTTCCATCCCGTACCCTGGTCCAGTCTGGGGGCCTTGATGAGCAGGTTGGAAATGTCCCCTGGAGTCCACTCAGTGGCCAAGGTTGCGTGGTGGGACCTGAGGCGTCCCTCTTCTCTACGGCTGGTGCGGAGTCGCACGGGAGGGTACCTCAGGCCACCTCCACAGGGAGCCGCGTGGCTCCCAGACCTGGTGGCAAAGATGACCCCAGAGAAAAGACATTCCAGTTCCCCTGTCATCCCTTCACTTCCGGAACCAACCTGCCTTTGTTTTGTGACTCAGTCTTGAAAGGCCAGACTCCCAGAGGCCTGACCCCTGCCCACGCCCCGGCTGGGCATGATCGCTGCCCACACTCTGACTGGGCATGACCCCTGCCCACGCTCAGGCTGAACGTGACCCCTGCCCACGCTCCGGGTGAGCTTGACCCCCGGCCCACGCTCAGGCTCTGCCCACGCTCCAGCTGAGCATCATCCCGAGTCCCTCGGCTGCCTGCTCTGGGTGGGCCACAAGCGTCAGGAGACACTGGCTGTGGGGTCCGCGGCCTGGCCAGCACCAGCACCGAGTCCTCTGGAGAGAGGGAGGAAGCCCGCTGCAGGCCTGCCTGGAGCCACAGCAGTGGGACGGGCAGGGACGCCACCTGGCTGGGGGACCGCCTTAGCCAGGGCTTGTGACTTTGCTCCGAGGAACTCAGTCGCCTCCCTGGTGGCTGCCAAGCATTGCTGCGGTTGGAGCTGCTGACGCTTTTGTGAGCTTGACGTGCTTTTGATTCCTTGCTAGGAGTCCTTCTGTTCTAAATGTCCACACAGAGCCCGCCACTCATTTTGCCCCGAGGGAGACCGCGCCTCCACTGTGCGGGCCTGATGTGCCGGAGGCTGACAGGTGGCGCACAGGGCCAGGGACCAGGGCCTCCCAACCCTACTGTCCAGCCTGTGCTAGACCCATGCCCCATGTGACTGCTCCACACACAAGAACAAAGAACCTAGAAAGTACAGACAGTGGGAGTCTCTGTCACAGCTCAGCTCTGCGGCCACTGAGGTGCACAGGTAGGCCCAGCGACCATGTGAAGGAGTGTGCAGGGCAGAGGGCTCGGGAGCGTGAGTGCCAGGAGCCTTCCTTGGAGCGCTGGCATTGAACACCACACCGATTTCCACATGCCATGAAGGGCTCTTTGATTTTCTTTGCAGCCATTCAGAGACGTAAGAGCCATTCATAGCTCTTGGGAGTAGGCAGTGGGCCAGAGCTGGGAACCCCGAGGTAAGTGTCAGGGCTCAGATTCAAACCTATAAACTTCGCAGCTAACTGGGAGGCCAAGGCGCTCTGTGGAGTCGGCGTTTCTGGGCTCTGTTCCCGCATTTCTGCCACCCGGTATGGTACCTCCTGCACAAAAGCATCCAGACGTCCGCCTCAGGTCAGGGGTGCTGGGCACGGCCAGCTAGAGAGCCAGCACTCTCACCAACTAGATAGATGCCCAGTGTGTGCACGTGCACGGGTGTGACAGTGCTGACGATGGGTCATGGTAACACAGGAGATAGGTGGGCGGGTATCATCCAACCCCCTGTAGCCAACAAGGAAAGTGCGTGTCCAGTCCCGCTGCTCAGTAAGGGGACCACCATCCTGACCCTGGGGTGCTGGGCCTGGTGCTCTTCATTCTCCTGGGCAAAGCCCTGGGGTCCAGCAAGGCACTGCCCATGTCTCTCCCTCAGAACAAAGTAGGAAAGAAGTCCTCACAGTGAGATGAACGAGCAGCTCGGATGTCTCAGGCCAGAGTGGAAACAGGTTTGCAGGCGGCTCTCCCCGTGGCTTTGTGCTGCTGATGAAGGCCTGATGTGTGGCAGGCTCCAGGCCGTCCCGGGGTAATTTGATTTTCACGGGAGAAGCTGAGCTGATTCAATTGTCTCTCCGGCTGCCACGGCCCAGAGCCCTCCCCACCTGGGCTGTGCACCCACAGCCTTTTCCAAAGAGGAAAAGTGCTGGCTCCTCCCACCTGGGTACCCAGGGGTTCCCTGCCTTGGAGAGTCCCCATCTCCTCCAGGCCTTGCACCCATGCCCTCCTCGTACCAGGGCCAGAACCCGTGGACATGGGCCTGATCATGCCCCCTGGGCCCTTTGCTTCCCACTGACGAAGCGTAAAGCACACAGGTCTGCTCAGCCCCACACCTGCTCCCTGCTCCTTGACAGGAGATGTTTGCAGCCTTTCACTTGCATGGCGGTTACTTAATTGTCTGAATCTCAGTTTGCCCCTCTGGAGAATGGGGAAGAAGATGGTTGTGGTAGCCAGCTTTCCATTGCTGTGACAAATTACCTGAGATAATCAACTTAGAGAAGGAAAGGTCTGTTTTGGCTCATGGTTTCAGAGGTTTCAGCCCATGGTGGCCGGCTTCATTGTATTGGGCCTGTAATGAGGCAGAACATCATGGCAGGAGTGCATGGAGCAGAGCTGCTCCTCTCATGGTGGCCAGAGAGCAAGAGAAGAAGGGCCTGGGGTCCCAATGTCCCAAAGATGCCCACTCAGTCCCACCCCTTAAAGGCTCCACCACCTCCCAGGAACGCCACAGGCTGGGGAGCAGATCTGTAGCACATGGGCGTTTGGGAACCTTCCAGATCCACACCCTGGCAATTCTTCACGCAGCAGACTCTGGAGAGGACTGGCTGAGGCCATCAAGGTGACCCATAAAACAATCACTAGCAGGTCAGAGCTGTGACATAACTCTTGTTCCCTCTCTCCTTGCCCTCTCACCCCTCCACCAGCAGACACGTGTACGGATACAGATGCACCTGACTCACCCCTTTCCAGCAGCCCAGGCGTGGAGGCAGGAACACCTCTCAGACCTGCTGGGAGGTCCACCTTGCCTGGCTGGCTCTCAGCCTTCTCCCTCTGGGGCTCTGTCTCCTCCGCGGCCCAGCCACCTGTTTCCACAGTGATGCTGCCACACACGGCCCTAGGCCAGACACATGCACACCTTAGCTCAGGAGCCCGGGGTGCCCCTTTGAGGGAAAAGGTGAGGTTTCTGATGTGTTCTTTACTGAGGTTGCTAAGACTAGTAGCACAGTCAGGTTCTAAGACAGAAGCCACTTTCCCACACTCCCATCGCAGTGTGCTGCTCTAATTGCTCTAGGGTATTCCTAGTTGTTATTGATCTTTCTGCCTAATTTGTGGACTACACTATATCCTAGGTGAGTGCTCATGGGGGAAACAGTGCACACAGGGTTCAGTCCTACCTGTGGTTTCAGGAAGCCACTGGGACCTTGGAATGTGTCCCCTGTGGATTCAGAGGGACTATTGTACCCCATGCCTTGGTGGGGAATCCCAGAGTCACTGGGAAAGGGTGGCGGCTGGGAGAGGGGTGAAGAAGAGCATAATGCAGCTGGTGGGGGGGCATGAGTGCAGCTGGAACCAGGAAAGCAGCTAGGGGATGAATGCACCTGGGGAGGCGGTGAATGCAGCTGGGGGGTGAATGCAGCTGGGAGGTGAATGCAGGAGGGTTGAATGCAGTGAGGGTGTGAATGTGGGGGGGTGAATGCAGCTGGGGGTGAATGCAGTGGGGGCGGCATGTGGGGGTGCATGCAGCCAGGGGAGCCATTACAGGAGCTTTTCTGTTCTCTTCCCCTGCTCCCCCCTCAGCACCTCATTTCAAAACAGGTTTGAAGCTCTCCATAAGCAGGAATCGGTTTGGAAGGCGTAACAGAAGTTTAAAGAATTATCCCCTTAGTAGCATTTAAAATTTTAACTGGGGACAAATTTTGAGTAAAGGAGGTCATTCCAGAGGATTCTGAGCGCAGAGAGGCGCAGTGGGGAGGACTGAGGGAGAAGGGAGCCTGCCTCCGTTTCCTTTGGGGGCAACTTAGGTGGTCCCTACTTGGCCAGCTGGCAGCAGGACTGGAAATGGAAGCTATTTATTCAGGGAGCTCTGACCGCAGCACTATTAAAATCCCTTGGAAGCCTGGACATCTCTCCACTCTGCTCCATTACCATGGCCGAGCTCCTGCCAGCGGGTGGGCAGGGAGCAACCTCTTCCCCTCCTATTCTCACAGTAGAATTTTGCCAACAAATACACCTATCCTGCAATTGTCGTAGAACTCACCGACTGAGAAAGTCTCCAGGTGCGCAGTGCACCGATTCTTTTCAAACAGTCTTCTTGCATGTCCGTGTGCTGCTCTGAGGGCCAGCCGTCACGCTAGAGAACATCTGTCTGTCCACACGGCCCACTTCTACATAGACCTCCTCCACCTTCTGGGGTAAAGTTGCCACTTTTTGGCATCTCCATGCCCAGCGACGGGAATAGAAACCATCGCTGAGGAATTCTGTGCCCAAGCCTAGGAGACTGTGTGTTGTCGCGTGACTTTTTGCTGGTGTGACTGAGAAGTTGGAGGGACCTGTCCCTGTGTTTCTCCAACCCACCCTGAGCATTTCATCATTCCCATTTTTATCCACTGCAATTGAGGGCACCTTCTCTGGTGCACCCACTGGAGGGGTGCTTGGCACTGTTGGCCCGCACATCAGGCACAGATTTGTTCTCTGGAAATTCAGTCCCCTGAGCACAGCCGGTCAGAGAAGCGGTAGACCATGTGGCCAGGAGTTCACCCTCCTGGTGCTCAAAGACATCTGTTCAGCAAAACTGGGTCTCCATAGAGACTTTATGGAAACTGAAAGGAGGATCCAGTCTCCCCTGCTCCGTTCCCAGGGAAAGGTAAGCTTTTGACGCTCAAAGTCCCCTCCATAAGACCCTTGCTCTCTCCTCATCCATCCAGTCCAGCATTCGGTCTCCACAAGATGCAGAACATGCTCCTGGCTGGGTGTGGAGCCACCAAGGCCAGTGTCCAGGGGGGCCCCCATGCCCAAAGTAAGGCCCAGATCCACACACGCATGTAAAATCCCCAAAGGACAAAGATGAGGGAGAGACTAATGCTGGTGGACAAATTAAGGACTTAGCGGAGTTCCACAAAGCTTTTGGAACCCAACTGATTGTTTCCTTTTGTTAGAGTCACTCAAACACGCCGGCATTCATGTAAACATCAGGGTTTTTCTCAGTGATTCTGTGGGATTTCTAAAATGTGCATCTATTTAGTCTGAGATGAAACACTGCTTTTAGGATGAAAAAAATTAAACACGCATTCCTCGGCTCTCGGACGTCAACCACAAACTCAAGTCCCCCAAAGTCATTAAATCACAGTGTTGCTTAAAATAACAAATTCGAAACAAAAATGTTCCAAGACCTTAAACTTCAAAAAAATGACCTCCGCCTGGAAGCTCTCTGAACTTGGGTCTGGACATCATTAGGGTCCCCTGAAAACAACAAGGGGGAGATGGGCAGGCTGTCCAGGGACGGCTCGAACAGGCCTGCTGAGAGGGGCAGAAGCAGCAGGCCCTTCACTCCCCTTGGGATGCAGCGTCCCTAAAAAACGGTCTTTGTGTGGACCTTGGGGTCCAGAATCGCCTTCAAAAACCCCACTGATATCTTCTTTTTATTCCTAAAGATGCTATGAAAGTGGATCTAAATGGGCTCTCTGGGTCTCTTTGGAACCCAGGAGGGACGGATGAGGTGCATGCCCTCCAGGGGCAGAGCTGGAGCACAGTGCTCAGCTCTAGAAAGAGGTGTGTGTCCATCGAAGCCACCTGCGCACCTCTTCAAACTGCTACCCTCTGCCCCTCTGGAGAGAGGGCCTCTGGCCTGTGAGAGCCTCTCTCTGAGACCCTGCCAAAGGCGGGTGCCAGGGGGCTGTGTGCTCGCCCTCTGCAGAGAAGGCATGTGACCAGCGTCCACACAGCTTAGACCATACCTCTCTGCCCAGCCCACTGTCCAGTCATAACCGGATCAGCTGCATTTGCCAAAGCCGGGAATGTGATATTCAAAATAGATTCCTTTCTGACTTCTCTGGTGGCTGGATTGTCATATTCTATCAGGGGAAGTCCAGAAGGACCAGGCCGAGTCCAGGCAAGGCAGAGCAGAGGGGTTGGGCCTGTTGGCCACTCCGTGTCTTTGGAGAAAGGTCTGTTGGGGTTCTTATCCCATTTTCACTTGTTTTACTTTGTCTCTTCGCTGGTGGGCTGTTGGAGTCCCCCAGCATCCTGGATGCTGGCCCGCTGTCTGACCCATGGTTCCCAAGTGTTTGCCCACTGTCCTCCAGCACCTGGTCATCTTGCTCATTGATTCTGCAGAGTTTGATGCAATCCCATGAGTCTGATTTCCTTTGGGTGAACTATGCATAATCCTGCACCAAGGCCAGCTACCAAGAGTGTCCTCCTGTGGTTTCACGGTCTCAGGCCTTGGTTTTGGTGCATAGTACAATACGAGGGTCCAGCTTCCTTCTTTTGCAAGTGGACATCCCGTCTTCTCACCACCATGTATCCCTATTGTGTCCTCTTGCAGCCTGGTCAAACCTGGGTGGGCTGTGTGTGCACAGGCTGGCGTCTGGGCTCTCTGTTCTGGTCCATGGGTCCACGTGTCTGTTTGGTTTTTAACCAGTACCATGCTGATTTGATCTCTGCTGCTGAATAATATAATCTGAAATCAGCAAGTGTGATGAGTCCAGCTTTGTATTTTCCCCAAAATGCTCTGGGCTGCCAGGGTCTTTGTAGATTCATGCAAAATTTAGAACAGTCTTTCTTCTTCTGTGAAGAATGCCCTTGGCATTTGGTGGAGATGGTGTTGCCTCTGTGTATGGCGTGGGCAGTGGGGCCTCAGTTCTTCCCGTCCATGGGGAGCGCTCTCCACTGTGTCCATCTTCTTCCCTCCTCTCGTGGTGGGTCCTGTGTTCTGCACAGGGCCCTTGCACCTCCCAGGTCACGTGGGTTCCCCAGTGTGTCACCGTGGGTGCCATGGACCTTCCTGTGTGCAGGCCACACATGCCTGACTCTGTTTCTCAGGCGCCTTGCTGAGGTCCCTGGCGTGCACTCCCCGAGGTGCCTGTTCAGCCAACTTCCCCTCTCGGTCGCTGTTCCCACGGGCCTGCGTCCCTCAGGGCCCACTGTCTCCATGCCATGACTGCTCCCCATTGTTGATTCCTGTCATCTCCATTACACACGTGAGGGACCATCTTGCTGAGATTCCAACTGAGGACAAACACTTGGGCTCCAAGGAAACTCGTTCCTGAGGGTAGGTAGAATTAGCTTTGCTTGCCACCCTGTCTAGTTTCAGAGAGGGTGAGTGGCTACCCTGGATCACACGGCTTCTCAGCTGCAGAACCAGGATCGGCTTTCTGAGAAGCTACGGAGTTCAGTTTCACGACCCATCGTCACTCTACAAGCCCCTCCCAAGGCTGCAGAAGAGCCTTGTATTTTGCATTCAGAATGGATGGGAAGGTCCTAGAACATGGAGTGGAACATGAGCACTGCTCAGAGCTGAGGCCCTCAGCCCTGGGATACGTGTGAGCTCTTTGCACACTGCACGCTGGAGAGCCCAGTGCCTGCTGCAGGTGTAGCTCCTGTCTGCACAGGGTCAGTGTCCAGGGCTCTTTTGACTGACTTCCTTGCTTGGTCCTCCTCCCACTCCACCAAGCGGGTCAGTAGAGAAGGCAGGAGGCTGGGGCATGGGATGGTCGCTCCTCTTCTGACCTCTCTCCTTCTCTGAGCACCCACTGAGTGAACAGATGTTCTTATTCATTAGTAGCACCCAGCCTGGGCCGGTACAGGCTAACTGAGAGGCCCGAGCCTTGGCCACAGGGCCACCTCGCTCCTGGAGGGCAGTCTGCGCCTGGCCCTGGGCTCCCCTCTCTTCCCTCATGCCCACTTCTTCCTGTGGTAAGAAGGGATGAGCCAGGAGTGGGTGACTTCCTAAGGCCCAGTGCGAGCCTGGGGCATGATTCCCCTCCTGTCCTAGTTGGGTGGGGTCAGCACCCCAGCTGTCCCCTTGACCTCTGGGTCGACCCTAGGGCACCTTCCCTGCAAGAGCCTGGCCCTGGCTGAGCAGCTCCCTCCGCCCCGGGCTTCCTCATCCATAGAGCAGGCGGGAGCCCCCTGACTGCTGGGTCCTAAGTGCTAAGCAGCCTCCGCCAAGCTGAGGGCTGCTGCCTGCTGGTGGCCCACGATGGCTCTTCCAGCCCTGGCAATGAGGACCTGAGGCCCCGCCACCCACAGGAGCCCTTCTGTGCCTGCCTGCCGACCATTTTGGCTTCTTTTCTTTGTGACACCTGCTTATGATGTTGCCAGGATCCTGAGGGGGACACAGCTGGAGGAGAGAGGAGGAGCAGACGTGACTGACAGCACTGGGCGATGTCTTCCGTCATTCCTGGGGCCTTCGTGGCCATCAGCCATGGCCTGCACCCCCATCAGGCCAGGCCTGGCTGGTGAAGCTGACTTGCTAGTGTCCATGAGCCCTGAGCCCCGTCAGGGACCTATGAGAGGCACCGATCCCTCAGCCCACGTTCAGCCTCTGGCCCTGAAGGACACAGGCACCCATGAGGACTGTCTCACCTTGCCCAGGACCACTTCTGGCCCCAACTGGTGCTCTGGACAGCGGGTAACTGGCCAAATGAAGCAAAGACCACTACTAGCTGGGAACGTGTGGGGCAAGAGGCGGAGAGGTGTGACCGCACAGGACAAAGCGTCTGGCTGGGGCCTTGGAAGCTCATCACGAGTGTCCAGGCTCTGCCTGGATCTCTCCTAACAGCAGAGTCACCCAGGAGTCCCCTACTTTCTCCTTCTTATTTATTTAAATACTTAGAATCAAACCTAGCTGTCCTCTGCCTGCCTTGTCCAGCACCTGGGAGCAGCACCCGTCCCCAGAGGAGTGCCCTGGGGCTCAGACCTGCCACTCCCCTCCTCCCTCCCTCCTTTCTTGCCCTCTCCTCTGCCCCTCAGCTTCCTCTGGGATTCCTTGTCACCTCAGTCAGCTACTATGCGTCCAGTTTCAAAAGCGGAAAAGCCGAGTGCGGAGACTGAGCCGGACACAGGTTAGTTAGTAGGGGATGTGGATTATCTGGTTTCTTGGCGTCTATTTAAATATTCTTTTCAAAAGCCTGTCCTTAAGAATCCCTCGCTCTGGAGCCTCGATCTTGGAGCGCTGGGACGATGACCTCTTTGACTCTAGGCAGAGCTTTGCTTGGTCCCAACACCCCCCAGGCAAAGAGGGACGGAGACTGGAGGAGAGCTCAGGGCGGGAGGGCGGAGGTGAGAGCCAGTCAGCAGCTTTCTAAGACCTCTTCCCTCTGTGGTCCGGGGACGTCTTGCTGTGCCCAAGATGAGGCCACCAACGTGGACTCTGGGGCAACTGAGGCTGGAAGTGACCCTGTTGGCCACATCTGAGCCTTCTAGATATCTTTGCTGCATGGGAACTCGTCTTGAAAGCAGAACCAGAGACCCGATTAAAACCCAGCGTTCACTTGGGGGGTGCAAGCCGAGAGGTGAGGAGACCCCGACGAGGGAGTGGGAGGTGCCCTGTGGCAGGGGTGCTGGCCGGGCAGCAGTTGCCAGCAGCAAGTCTGCAGGGCATGAGCACTCTCCTGCGAGGTCACTGATGAATGGTGTATTGGGATGTCCAGCCAAAGGAGGAGGAGGAGTGTCCACCCACCATCTTCCCGCCTCCCAGCTCTCCGTGGGCACCGTTTGCTGCCTGGAGACACCTTTCCCACAGGTTCCTGGGGCACCACTGCTCCCCAGTGCCCATCCAGGTGGCACAGGATCACATCCATTCAAGAGGCGGCAATCTGATATGTGCCCTGGTAAAGGATGCTGAGGAAGAACCCGTTTTCTTTTCTGCCGTGTGACAAGCAGGTTGAACCAGGGCTGGGAGCCACTCACCAATATGAGAAGGCCTGCAATCTGGGGATTGAAACGTTGATCGTTTCTAGAAACATTAGTCATTAACTTGCCATTTATTCAGTTTATAAAACTTTTTTTCTACAAAGTTGAATTGGATTATAACATTTTTCTTTTGGATAAATAATAAAATCAGTATACCATGGCGATACAGCCACATTAATGTTTATAGCAGCACCATTCACGATAGCCAGAAATTATGGAACAAGTCCAGATGCCCATCAATAGGTAAAGAGATTTTTTAAAAAATATGTCATATATACACAATGGAGTTTTACTCAGTCACAAAGAAGAATGAAATCATGGCGCTCCTGCTCTCACTGCCCAGAGTGGGGAGGGGAGACCACTCCTAGCCCGTCCAGGCATCTGAAAGCCGTCCTCCCCGCCTGTGGGGGGAGGTGAAGTTCCGTGACACGTGTGGGGACCTCGCGCTCTGATCCGACTAGCGCTCTGAGCAGACACGCGCTCTGATGCTCTGACTTCTTAGCATAGGGACACGCCGTGGCGGGAAAGCCAGTCCCTGGTTTCGCCTTTGTCATTTTTATCCATAACTTGGGGTGATGGCCTTGGAGAGAAGCACAAGGCACAGAAAAGCTGGTGTTTGTTCCACTAAATACCAGTCTTGAAAATTACCAAGGAACAGTTTCCAATCCAATTGTTTCTTGGGCAGGCCCCTGGACGTCTGTGTCCTAAGAAAACGCGCTTGGACCACATGTCAATGAGGAGCCCTGAAAGCCGCTCCCACATCCCAGCCAACCCTTCCTGGCTGAATGGCTTTGAAGAATCACATTAAGGCCTATTCATTATTTTGATCCTGAAAGCCAGCTTCTCACAGACTCGTCCACCCAGGGAGCCCTCACTGTCAGCTGGGAAAGCCAGGAGGGCAGACGGCCCCGCGCACGGCTGGGAACCAACCTAAGGTGTCTGGCAAGTCGTGGGAGCCGGCCATCTGTCTCCCCGGGCCAGGAGGACTGAGAGAACACTCGGTGACGGTAGCCTGGGGTGGAGGGTGCCCTGCGACCAGCTCTGGGCTGCGTGAGTCCCGAGACAGACGCACTCACACACCCGTGCACACGCAGGGTGCTCACAGAGAGAGCCGGATGCCCACGTGGCCTCGGGGGTCTCTGCCCCTTTTCCCTACAGTGGGTGGAATCAGATGGACTTCTGATTCCAGACTCTTAGTAAATGAAAGCCACTCATGTGTACGAGTAGGCCTAAGTGTCAAAAGAACTGGCATTTGACATGGTAAAGTCGAGTTCATGGACTATTTTCACATGTAACCCTTTGAAAGAGGGAGCAGAGGAATCCCCCGGCGTCAGGCACAGCAGTGAATACCTGGCTGTCCTCCCTCAGCCCTGCTCCCAGTAAGGAGGCTTTGCCCCGTGAAATCGCTTAAAGTCACAGCCAATTCAAAATCAGCTGATGTTTAGGTTTGAAATATAATAAAAATATCCATTTCTTTTCTTGGCAACATGCATTGAATATCTATGAAAATAGGAAATATCAGTGGTTTTTGACTCCCCCTATTTTAAGCAAGAATATGGAAGAAACGAAAATCTCGAGATCCGGAAACCTCTAATTTCTCTAGGTTTTAGTTGGCTTAACTTCTCTCTCTTCCTCCTGTCTCCTTTTCCTACCATCAAGTGAATCCTTTGGGGAAGAAATAGGCTGCAGCTGGACCTCGATACCTTCTGACTGGTCTGTCTGGGCTCAGGGTGACAGCAGACCCACGGCCCCTTTCTAGTCTGCATTCCAGAGGGATCCTGCTGGGAGCTGAGACAGGCTCTGTGACTCACAGGGGTGTGCTGGAACACCCGGCCGTGGACCCCAATCCCTTCGGCTGCCCGGCAGCACCAGCATTGATCTGGGACCCTCTAGGATTCTCCACACTTGAGCTTCTGCTTGCTTGCCCAGCGACCGCCTGACGTGTGCACTTGTGAATGTGGATTCACACGTGTGCCCTGGGCACCAGCAGTCAGGGCGCTCAAACTACTGAAGTCTGCTAACTGGTCATGGTTGCCTCCCACCTGTAGAACAAAGTCCACCCCCGGCCCCCAGTGACCCCATCCCCTGATGTGTCCTAACCCGCTAGTCCCGTCTCGTACTCCTGGGACAGGAGGTCCTGCCGTCCAAGACTTTGTCCATTTCCAACAAACCAAGGACCAGCAAGGCTCTGCGTCTTCCCTGGGCGCCCCTTCCACTGAGCTGGCCTTTCCTCTCTTCCCCCGTGGGGCTCATCCTCCCCAGTGGTCCACACCTAAGTATTAAACCTGGTGATGACATGACCCTCCCGGGCAGGCCTGCCTGCAGGGTGGATTTCAGGTTAGGAGGGCCTGGGCGCGCAAGCCGTTGTACTCCTCTCATGCACCACAAAGGAGGAACAGGCTCCCACCCTGAGCTCCTTCATCTCCGCAGAGGCTGGGGAGACTCCCGGGCAACGTGTCCGCTGGCATCCACGAGGCTCTGCAGGCCCCAGAGCACAAAAGGCTTCTCTTTTTTTTCAGGGATTACAGGCAGGCAGAGAAGGAGCAGCCAGAACACGTGATGTTAGAACCAACGTGTGGCCAGCTGGGCCAAGCGGGCACTGGGGTCCAGCCAGTCTACCACGGGGTCTGGCCTCACAGGGCTCTGACAGGGTTCTGCCTGCACCCTGCGGCGGGAAATGGGCTGCGTGGACACGCAACAGATTTTCTGATAAGAGCTTTGCCGAGTGTTATCTTATTCTAACTTTTATTTTATTTGTCTTTTAAAAATTGCTATCTTTTAAAATCATTATTATTAGGTACCAGGGATTGAACTCAGAGGACCACTGAGGCACTTCCCCAGCCATTTTTATATTTTATTTTGAGACAGGGTCTCTCTGAGTTGATGAGGACCTTCCTAAGTTGCTGAGGCTGGCTTTGAACCTGCGATCTTCTCACCTCAGCCTCCCGAGCCCCGGGATTACAGGTGTATGCTGTCACACCAGTTTAGATCATTCTTCACTGATACAGAGAAACACAAGGCCTTCCCTCTCAGTGGGGACCGTGTATCTACCCAGCGACTGCCTGACGTGTGCACTTGTGAATGTGGATTTACGTGTGTGCCCTGGGCACCAGCAGTCAGGGCGATCAAACTACTGATGTCTACTAAATGGCCATTGGTCAGTTTAAAACAAGTGACCACACCTCCTAGACCTTTGTCATCTCTGTATAGTGAGAACGTTCAAGATCCTTCTCCGAGCCTTCAAAGGTACAGTGCGTCACTGCTCAGATACCCCACTGTGCAGGGCGGCTCACCAGACCCTCCTGCTCCTGTGGCTTAGTACCCATTGCTCAGCCCCCCTGCCCACCATCCTCGGCCTCTGTGACACATTCCACACTCAGCTTCTGTGGAACTATCCCCTGCGACTCCACCTGGATATGAGGCTGGGTGGCCCTTGTCTTCCCGTGCCTGGCCTATTTCATGTAACATGGTGACCTAAACCGCCATCGGCATTGCTGGGAATGACAGGATCTCATCCTTCTTGTGGCTGAATAGTACTCCATTGTGTACCTGTGCTGCATTTTCTCCGTCCATTTATCACTTGCTGGGCACTGCAGTCCTTTCTGCTCCGTGGCCACTATGAACTGTGCTCAATAAGCATGGGAGCACAGGTGTCCCTTTAGCACACTGATGCCACCTCCTTTGGACATGTTCCCGGCAATGGGATTGCCAGATGACAGGGTAGTTCCACTTCTAACTTTTGAGTAATCTCCATGTTGTTTTTCATAATGGCTGGACCCATGTACATTCCTTTAGAGCAGCTTCAACATCCTTCCCACTGGCCTGAGAATGGGTGCAGGCCACAGTTGGATGGGGGAGTTAATGTACATTCCACAGCACAGGGGGCAGCTCAGGAGTGTCCCACAGCACAGTAGGGGCAGCTCAGGGGTGTCTCATGGCACAGCAGGCAGCACAGGGATGTCCCACCGCTCAGCAGGGGCAGCTCAGGGGTGTCCCAGGGCACAGCAGGGGCAGCTCAGAGGTGTCCCACAGCACAGCGGGCAGCGCAGTGGGTCAGCTGGTTCATACATTCACAATAGTTAGAAGAGTTTGAAGGCAGAACACACAGAAATGACAGTGTTTGAGGAGATGGAAACACTAAGTGCCTGACTTGATCATTATAGAGTGAATGCATGTATCAAATTATGATATTATCCTCCATCAATAAGTACGAATATTATGTCAATTAAATTTTTAAAATAAATCTAAAGAAGTGTCTTTAATCCACCTTCTGTCTCCACGCCCATGCGCTGAGTCCTCAGCAGAACAAGAAGCCCAGGCCATTAAAGCTACCCCTTCCTCTATTCCCAGAGACTTGGGGCCACCTAGAGAAAACGGGGAGCCTAAGAGGGTTAAGAACCCCCTGGGGGGCCGCTGCTGAGAGCCAGGAGGACAGCACATGCTGAGAAGCCTCAGGTCTTGCCTGTCACTTCTCGTGCCTCCGAGTCCGGAGGCCCTTTGGGAAAGTGAGAGGGCTAGGGTTTGATTCCAGTTCCCCACCACGTGTTACCAGTCCCCCAACTTCTCCTCTTGTCCCAAATGCAATAACCAGTAAAAACAGGCTGAAAACATGTCACAGTTCAACAGCATCTTGAAATAGAATGATATCTTGCAGCACGATCAATTCATTCATGGCTTTAAACTTACAGCAGAGTTAAACTCCACAGTATCACCGACTGGGGGGCAGGCAGATAGAGATTCTCTACTTGGGATGTGAGGCCATTGCACGTCATCCTCGGGTTCAGAGTGGATCTCAAGAACGTGCGTCATCAGTGAAGGGAAAGTGAGCTGGGATGCGAAGGATGGCAGATCTGCATCATGACACGGTCCTTCTTGTCACTGCCACAAGTGTGCCACCACGTTCCAGTGTCCACGTCTGTGCACGCTCACTGCCAGCTGATGGCTGTGACCGTAAATTTTATCCAATGAAATATTTGGGTAGAATATAGATAGAAACCTCGGGTGGTGTTATTGTTCATGACCAAGAGACTGGGATAAAACAACTCGCGGTGGACCCCCACGAGCACTCCGGGTCACCCGCCTGTGTCTACTGCTCCCTGGACACGGGTTCTGGCTGCCAGAGCAGAGCCCCCACCTGCATCCTGGGAGCGCAGGCCCAGGCCCTGCTCTGATGGCGGAGGCCGCCCACTGAGGCCCGCATCTGGAATGAGTTAACAACTCACAGTTTAGGTGGATTCATCGTATTCCTCAAATTCAGATTAATTATCTACTGAGGGGAAAAAAATGTTTGAAATCATTGAACAAAGAGGAAATTACTAATGGCCAAGAAAGAGGCCCAGAGTGAAAGGACATCACTCTGAGCGGTCAGGACGGGGGCCACACCCGGTGGTCATGACGAGGGACACACTGGGCAGTGCTCTTCAGCCTGGGGAGATGAGGAATTCCGCTCCTCCGTGTGCAAGAAGCAGCAGGGCCAAGTTCCCGTCGACACAGACCGTCAGCGGCGCTCAGGTTTGTGTCCTGGCCATGAAGCCAGGTTTCTGGGATATTCTGTCCACGAGGGATGCTTAAATGACTCTAAGAGTTTCCCCGAGAATGCGACCCTGCTGCAGCTTGGATGTGCAGTGTCCCCAGAGGCCACATGCTGAAGGCTTGGTCCCCGCCTCCGGCTCTGTTGGGAGGTGGTGAGCCTTAGGAGGTGGGCTTGGGTCCTTGGGAGCATGCCAACCCCAGAGGTGACTCCTGTGTGACATTCTACCTCACCCACAGGTCCCAAAGCAGTGGGAACAAGACACCACAGATTGAAACCTCTGAACTGTGAGCCCAAATGAGCCTTTCCCACAGACGCTGCCCTTGGCACACCTCCGATGAATCGTTTGACCTGAGGGCTGAGACCCATGTCACCAGGAGGCCTGCCTGCCCCCCATCTGCCCACCGACCAAGGGGACACCAACTTGGGTTGCTTGTGCAGAGGCAGAACTGGCTCTTGGAACTGAGCCTTAGACATGTGAACTCAGAATTTGAAGTCCTACTTGTTTCTGAGCTGGGATGACGGCCCCCTCTACCCTCTCCCTCCACTCCTAATGCACAGGTGTGCACACAGCCATGTGGACACAGGGTGCAGTGTCCAGCAGGCAGCCTCAGGCAGGAGGGCAGGAACGCAAAGCCAATTGGTGGGGAGTGAGAGAGGGACAGAAAGAGAGAGAGATGAGGAGGGAGGGAGAGAGAAAGAGACTGAGGGAGGGAGG
The DNA here is from genome assembly GCF_001458135.2 of Marmota marmota marmota. Taxonomy (NCBI): domain Eukaryota; kingdom Metazoa; phylum Chordata; class Mammalia; order Rodentia; family Sciuridae; genus Marmota; species Marmota marmota. The sequence goes on from NW_025999992.1 coordinate 1,904,330, forward strand.
GGGAGAGGGGGATGTGGGGGAGGGGAGGTGGGGAGGGAGAGAGAGGTGGGGAGGGAGATAGAGAGATGGGGAGGGGGGAGGGAGGGGGGAGAGAGAGAGAGAGAGAGAGGAGGGCGCAGCGACGATGGCAGGCCTGTGACATTGCGTGTTTNGAGAGAGAGAGAGAGAGAGAGGGCGCACACATGAGCCTGTACTTGCTGTCAAGAGATCTTTTTTCCCATCCAGCTGCAGGGTCCATCTGTTGGGGTGGCCAGGAGACGCCGGCTGGGATCTCAACAGAGACACCTGCCATCCTTGCTACCTTTGTAAGTGCCTGCCGCAACGAGAATGACCCCATAATCTCCTTGACTTTATTCAAACAGAGCCTGGCTTTGAGGCACTTTGAGGCACTTTTGCTATTCTTCTGCTCTGTTCCTCCTAAGGCTCACCACCTCCAGCTCAGCCCAGCCCCACAGCCCCACCACGGGTGTCTCAACCCCTCCAGCAGCAGGACCCTCGCCCCATGCCGTCCTGCCATCAAGGACTCACTTGGAAACACCTGCTGGGAGCTCTCCTCTGGCCCGTCAGCCCCTGCAGCCAGGAAGCAGCTGAGTCTGGGGTCTTCTTTTTGCAAAGTCAATTCAGAACCCAAAACCAGGTTCCCACACACAGAGGAAGAAGGAGGTCCTCCCTCAGGCACCCCTGGACCCCCCGCGGATCTTGGATGCTCTCCTGCCAACAGCCCCTGCCCTCACTCCCCTTTCTGCTCCCCCATCAGTGTCCTCCTCAGCAGGTAGGAGTGGTTGTCATGCGCCTGAACGATTCAGAACACTGCCAGTCGTGCAATGCACCAAGGCCCATCAGGGGCTCGTGACACACCAAAGGCCGTTGGGAGCGCCCCTGCTTCAGCTCTCCTGTTGCTTAATGTGCGAAATTGGATTCATGGCATAGGATGGCATAGCCCGCCTAAAGACAGGTGCACTCCAGTGTGCCCACAGACACCTAGTGACACCTTCCTCGATGCCATTTACACAAAGAAATGAGTTAGAAGTCAAATGGCCACCCGTAGGAGTGCACCCTGAGAGTATCAGGCTGATGGAGGACATCCAAGCTTAAGGAACCCAAGGTATCATTATAAAACTAACCCAAAACATGTAAAAATGATCGGGGTGGGAGTGTGGCTCAGTAGTGAAGCACATGCTTAGTACACATGAGGCCATGGGCTCAAGCACCAGCACCCACTAAAAATGGGCAAACCCAGTGTTTGTGGGATTTTTTGTGACTAGATCACTTAATTTTGTGTGGCAATGTGAATTGTCTCTGCATCAGAGGAAATTCGATGTTCTGACCTTGATGTTATTATTTCAAATAAACTCCCACAGAAATAACCTCAGGAAAAAATTATACCCCTTGTGCAAAGATAAAGAAAAATTGAAATCAACTTTTAAATTCCCCCCAGCTATTTGCAAGAAGGTAATGTTTTAGAGCGTCCAGAGTCCTGACAGCCGGGGTGGTGGCGAGGGGCTGCGTGTAGGTGAAATCATGCACCAAATCGGGAGACGTCTCTTTGCAAAAGGAACCGCACCAGTTCCCAGCCAGGTGCCCTGAGCATTTGGAAGTCACTGTCAAAGTTTCCAGCACCGGAAACGGGGAGGATTTCCCACCCAGGAGAGTCCTCGTGGCCCAGAGAGCGATGCAGAGGTGGACCTGGGTCCCAAAGGCCTGCTTTTGAACCTGGGCTTCGTCTGCTCGCTGTGTGACTTGGCCAAGAGATGGGACCTCCTTGTGTCTCAGTTTTTATCATCAAAAAAATGATAACGATTCCAATTGCCCAATGATTGGTAAGGACCAATGAGTTAATATTTACGAAGCCTCTAAGAAATGTCTGAGCTTGTGTTACGGGCTTACTACAGTTTTGGAATAAATAAGCCATAAGAATATGCACCAGCCAGGCCTTCCCAACCCTCCCATGGCCCAGGGGGGAGAGGTCAGTGCCCTTGAGGAACCTCACTGGCCCTGATTGAAGGAGATGCCAAGGTTGGCAGAGAAGACGTGACTATAAGCTGAGGAGATGGCTCTGTAAGGGGAAGGGAGCAGGTGTGGAATGTCAGGGTCACAGCCAGAAGTGTGGGTGCCAGGACACTGACAGGAGCATGGGGGTCACGAGGGGCAGGTGCCTGCATCAGGAGTGTGGCCTGTCCCTCCTGTGCTCTTCTGTGCTCCTTGAGACCAGTGGCTGAGTCGGGCCCGAGGCTGGGTGAACAGCCCAGGGATAAAGGAGGGCTCCTACTGGGTGGAGACAGGCCGTGGGGACAGCCAGGCCACAGTAGCACCTGGCAAGGGGGCCACCTCCTGCGAGGACCTACCCACTGCTAGGCTCACCAGACACACCGGAGGCAAGAGGCCACCCTCCCGCTGCAAAGGCTGGCCCTCGCCTGGTGGGAGAGCACAGCAGTCCCTACAGCTCTTCCTTCTGGGGCCGACAGGTGCGTTGGGTACGGCCATTCTTGCCAGGGTGGCGTGAAGCAAGCCACCAGCCCCTCTCATCAAGCAGAGCTCCGGAACTTGCCGGAAGCTGCCGGGATGCCCGCAGACTCCAGAGCAGCTCAGGCTGTTGGGCTAAGGCTATTCTGGTGCGACTGGAGTGGACTGGCAAGCTTCTGCAAAACAGGAGAGTGAACATGGAACTTCACAGACCCCCTGCAGTTCCCAAGGCTTGAACTACCTGGTGCCCACGTTCTATCCGACAGTCACGACTTCCAGTTGGTTATAACTATGTCATAGCTCAGGTAAAGGGAGCACAGAGCTGTGACACTCCAGGCTTGTAAAGGTGACCACTTTAAGTAGATTCACACTTGGCTCTGTGTTTTATGATCCAGAGTTCAAGTTCTGTAGACACACTTCAGGGGCTGTGAGGAGATGAGGAGCAGCGTACACGTGCGAAATCACGTTGATTAGAGAAGCGAACTTGATGGGTGGCGCACCCTGGGAAGACAGTTGCTGGAAATGAGGCTCGATGATAATTTAACTAGCTCCTGTTAAAAATTACATCCATTCACCTCAAATGAATGTTTGTGTAGGAGCTTGCCCTCCATGGACATGGGTTAAGAATGGTCCTGCTATTATTGATTAGTTTGCCTGGATTTTCTGGTTTTCTCACATTCTGTGCAAGTATCAAATGATGTTCCATTTGAAAAACTCTCTCTAGTTGAGGGGCTCAAATTCCCCACAGTAACAACACCTTCATGCCAGTACTTTTTTTTTCCCAAGAAAGAAAACCGTGAAGCGTGCATCTCATCACACAGTACGTTACCAGGATCCCCTGCCTTTGCCCTCCAGGGGAAGAGAAGCCCATGTGATACCCTCGAGAGAACTTGAAGGTCATCTGTTCCCAGGGTCCAGGCTTCTTGCCCTTGTGATTGACCTACCACTCAGCAGTACATTTCCAGTTGGGGTGGCTTAGGCCAAGCCCACTCAGAGCCTCACATTCCTGCAGATGGGCAGCTGAAGTGCTTCTCAGATCCCAACTCAGAGTCTCAGAGACCTGTAGCCAGGGCGGGAGTCACACCAGGTTCTCCTTCAGAGCCCATGGCCGTGCTTCTGTGCTCAGTCAGACTGAGGGCAGACGTCAGCTCTTCATTGCTACAGGGCAGGGGTTCTGCTTTGTGGCTAGCAAGGCCCAGCTACTAGGGGTCACCCACTGTCCCACACCACAGGGACCACAGATGGCACAGGTGACTCAGAACTCCAGAGTGCCCTGTTCTCCTGTGGCAATTCCCCCAGGGGATGAGAGTGCCTGGGGAAGATGTGGTGCCCGGTGGCCCCACCCCTCCCCCCTGCTCACCACTGAGCTCAGAGGGAGATGAGGCTGAGATGGAGACACTGTCTATGTGCCAAGGGACTGGGGAGGTTTCAGAGAACCTGGGGGACTTAGACCCTGGGTTAGGAGATGGCCTTCCTACGGGGCCACAGCAGAAGAGGTAAATAAGGGTGTTCCCTGAAACACGCCCTCTTTGCACCGGTGCTTGGAGGATCAGAAGAGCATCACCCAGCTCTGAGGTGTGTGGTCCCTAGGCTTGCACGGGGCCAAGGGCATCCCAGGGGTGAAGGCAACCAGGCACCACTGCCAGGCACTGTCCCCTGGAAACAGGATGGGAGCCACATTCCCTGCAGTTGGGGAGCTCTGGGGCTCAACTCCACTACCTTACCCAAGCTACATCCCCAGCCTTTGAGGAACTCTTCCTCTGCTCACCAAGGATCTATGCCGATGGTCCCCGGTGATGAAAAGAGCCTGGGTCGAAATTCTCCATCCTTCCCTCCACGACCACACCTTGCCCTGGTCCCAGAGACCCGCAAGGACTTGCACATGCACCCACCTTGGTGAGGATATGCAGCTGCAAGCCACCAGTGCCAACTCCAGCTCTTCCCTCCCGTCCAACCCCAGAGTAAGAACAGGGAATCCCAGGGCTGGATCACCCTGATGCCACTCTCACTTGTTCTTATGGGTAAATGACTTACCACGTTGTGAAATCAAGCTTTGGCGTCAGGTGGATTTAGGTTCAATCCCATGTGTTAGTCACCTTGTCATCACTGTGACCAAAACACCTGACAACAAGTTGGAGGAGGGAAGATTGATTTTGGCTCACAGTTTCAGAGGATTCATCCATGGTTGGCTGTCTCCAAGACAGAAAATCATGGCGGGAGGGTGTGGCAGAAGGAAGCTACTCAGCTCATGGCAACCAGGAGGCAGAGACAGGGTGGGGGACAGGGAGAAAGGGAACCCTTCCAGGGCACACCCCCATGACCTGCTCCTCCAACTAGGACCTGCCGTCCAGTAGCCTGTTCAGGTAGCAGTGGATTGGTCCACTTGATGGGTTAATCAAGTGGTCATTGTCAAAGTCCTCATGGTCCAATCATTCCTGAAAGCCCACCTCTGAACCTTGCTGCACTGGAGACCAGGCATTCCATGCCTGAGCTCCTGAGGGGACATTCAAGAGCCAAACCCTAACACCCAGGTCCCCTTTTCTCTTCTCAGTTTGCTTAGGGCAAACTGCTCACCCTCTTTACGCCTTGGTTTCTCCCACAGTAATGGAGAAATTCATGGTACTGACCTATAGGGTCATTGTGACTATTAAATAGGACTGTGATAGTGAATTCTATAGGTCAACTTGCCTAGACTAAGGGACGCCCAGGTGGCTAGTAGGTCTTACTTCTAGCATGTCTGAGTATTTCCTGATACGTTGGAATTGGTGCCCTGGGGAAAGCAAATGGCCTCTTCACAAGGTGGGCCTCACCCAGTCCATGCAGGGCTGGACTGCCCTACACTGGAAGGCTCAATCTGCTCTCTCCTGACTCCCAGTCTCAGCCTGGCTCCTACACTGTCAGCTCTCCACCTCTGAGCTCCTCCCACTAGCACTCCAGGTGCCCAGCTTACAGAAGGCAGAACCCAGGACTGCCCTGACTCCACACCCAGGGGGACCAATACCCTGTAAGTCTCTTTCTGTACATGCGCTATTGGATCTTTTTAATCTACAGATCCTAAATGGTGCACAGGGCCTGGAGCTCAGTAAGTGCCCAATAAATATCACCAGCCACATAGCAGTGGAGGCCCCGTGAGCCCAGCCATGCTGACATGCACCTGCTGGGCTGCTCTCAGAGCATCGGGGGGTGTGCTTTCAGGATCATATCCCTGGCTCCTATGCCACTGAAGGGTGTGCTTTTTGGGACTATATCTTGTCCTTGGCCCCTAGGTCACTGGGGTGTGTGCCTTTGGGGACTATGTCCTGTCCCTGGCCCCTTCCTCTTTCTCTCCCCACTTCATGGCTACCATGAGATGAGCAGCTTACTCTACCTGCCCTTCTGCCATAAAGTTCCACCTCATCTCAGGCTCAATGCAATGGATTCAACTGACCGTGGACTGAAACCAGGATCCAAAGTCAATTTCTCCTCTTTTAAGTTGTTCATATCAGCTTTTGGTCCCAGAATGAAGCTCACTGACAGAGACCCCCATGTGTGTCCAAGAGTCACACAGCCTCTGAGCCTTTAAAGGGCAAAAGTCACAGGGTGTCACCAGCCTCATGGTCTGCAGAGTCAAGATCAGAGAACCAGAGGGCCCACCTGGCCGGCTCTCAGCCATCTGTGTGTTGCTGAAACTTAAATAAGCAACTGGCTGACAGAGGCTAAGAAGCGTTCAGTGACTGTTTTAATCTGTGCCTGATGGACAGCAGCACTCCTGGTCAGGGAGGCCCTCCTCGCCCATGGAAGACAGCTCGCACTTGTTCACACCTCGGCTGCCACCCTCTGAGCACTAAGTCCCCTGCCGTGCCGTGCCTGGGGGGATCACCCGCAGCATCCCTCAGGCTGCGCTCCTGTCACGGCCAGTGCCCTCAGAGGGCGGGAAGGCGCCCACTCAGAGGCCCAGCCAAGCCAGCCTCGCCAGCCAGAGGCCCCCGTGCCTGCCCAGAGGCCCTTCAGCGTGTCAGGATGATACAGCAGAGGGTGCCTGTGTGGGCTGGTTCTGGAATGTCACGACTCCATAACGGAGTAGCCGTGACAGCACCAGCTGCGTGCTGGCGCTGCTCCAAGCACCTCGCATGCGCTGCCACGTCTACTCCACGGCACAGACTAAAGATGAGCCGAGTACCCGCCTGAGCTCCCCAGAGTGTGCTGAGCTGTGGGACGTGACAGGTCTGGGGGTCACGGCCCCCTCCACAGCCTTCCTGTGCTCCACAGGGCAGAGGACGGGGTGGGGACACACGGTTCCCTGTGTGTTGGGGCTGACTGTGTGTGTGTTCCCTCCCACGCCTTCAGAGGTGGAGACTGTCGCCACGCACTCGGCCCCAGACCACCCACACCTGGTCTTCGGGCTGTACTTGACTTAGCCCCTTCTCCCCCATTTAGAATGCAAGCCCCAGGCCCACCCCTTGTCTCCCACTCCTGGTGGCACATGGCATACAGATGGTGTTCCTAAGAGATGTCAGGTGAGCACTTACTGTATGGATAAGGACAGCAGCCCAGCGTCACTGCCCCACCTGCGGGGTCACAGAGCTCAGATTTGCAGGCTGGACCCTGACCTGTGATGGCCTCCTCTTTCCTTCTGCTCTTGTTGTCAGAAAACACTCCGCTCACGTGGAGCAGACCTTCCTCCAGTACCTCTGCTCCCCTCCCAGATGCTGTGCAGAGAGGGATACAGGCACGCCCCACGCCCTGCTCTCTGCCACCCTCAACGCGGAAGTGGTTCTTGCTTCCTCTCAAGGAGCCCCTCCTTCCATAAAGCAGCTTTAACTCTCTCCCCTGGGCACACTGTAGATTGTTCTTCTAGAGCCAGGGTACCAATCTCGCCCCTCAGGTGCACAGAGGTAGGAGAAGCACCAGCCAAAGGGCAGTTCTGCTGCCTTGCTCCAGGGGCTCACCTGCGCTCCCTCCCAGGTCTGCCCACACTCCATCCCAGCCCCGACCATGGCCTGCCCAACCCTTAACCAACCTTGCCAAAGGCCATGGTGGATATGAAACCTCAAGCTATGCAGGCACGTGCCCCATGGAGGCAGGGTCACGTGGGCAGACAGCAGGGGCACCACAGGGGCACAGCCAACCGCCCCAGCCCTCCAAGCTGGGAGCAAGACCCAGCAGGCCTGCGCTAGCGTCCCATCCCCTCCATGCTCAGGCTTGGAGATAGTGCATTCCTTGCATAATTCCCACCCCTGTGCCTGCCAGGCCTGGCTGTGTGGGAAGGCACCCTTGCCTAAGGATCGTGGCCACAGCCAGCACCTGGCATCCACGTGGGTGCCCGTGTCCCTGGGGAACATAAAAGGTGGTCACTGAAATGGAGTAAAGATTAGTGTGAAACGAGCCGCTCAGTCAGGCCCCAGCCCAGGTCTCCAGCCCACCTGCCATTCCCACCTGCAAGGGAGGCCGAGGAGCTTTCCCCAAGCCAGGTGGCACCCTTAGGTTTTGCTGGTGGCCAGGTCCCCACGGGAATCTTCTGCAGAACATACAAGGCAGGGCTGCCAGTGCAGCTCATGGAAAGTGTGGGCTCCTGAGCTCAGAGCTTCCTGCTGATCCCCTCGTCACCAACGGCCCAGGGAGAATCACACCCACATATTCAGGTGCTCTGCCCTCCCCCCAGTGAAGAACTGCTTTGTCCCCTCTAGTCAACTGCCACCCACGGTGACTCTGTCTGGAACAGGCTGAGTGACATGGGGCCTGTGAGGCCAAGGACTTCCCTTCTGATGGTAGCCTTTATCTTCAACCCTTGCCTTTTTAGAGGTGACTTACATGGCTTCAGTAAGTTCAGGGTCGGAGAGATCTTTCATCTGGAACTCTCCAGAACATTCTGTACACTATCAAGCCTCATGGAATGCTGGCCTGGCAGACATTAAAATATCCATTTTTCAAACAGGGGAAGCAGGTCCTTTGAAGTTAACAGCATTCAGAGGCATTCAGAAGCATCTTGCAAGCGGCACCAAGGCAATTATTTTAAGTACTTCGGGCTGTTTTGATCTTGGGGATCACCTGTGAGGCCGGGGCAGCCGCCCTGCAGGCTGGCCAGCAGTGGAGCGCGGATGAGTGGCTGCAGGCGGCTTCTGCAGGGCTGCAGGGCACCATGCTCCTTCTGGAGAATTCTGCTGGTGGGATGGAGCAGCCCAGGGACGCGGCACTCTCCAGGTCCCCTCAGGGGCGCTGGGCTCCCGTTACCAGGTTGCTGGAATCTTCCGAGGCCACTGACTGGGCTTTCCCGTGGAAGCCGGGGACCGAATCCAAAGACACCCACAGGAGACAGACAGAACTTCCACCTCTCGGCCAAGGAGATCATCTGCTGGGTGGCAGCAGCCTGGAGTCCAGCTGGGCTGCCTGCTCCCCCTGCCTCTCTGGCCTTTGTCCACCGGCAGCCCAGGCTGTTTCCAGCGTGTTTTCTCGTGCCCTCGCTCGCGTCCAGGTGAAGGACAGTTCAGACTCCAGATCCTCAATCCCAAAGTCCTAGACACCGCCGGCCGCCTCACCTTCCACTCCCTCCTGGACCGGCCTTTCTTCCCTCCAAGCCCTGAGCATGGGCCCACTTCAGGGCCTGCTCCCTTGGCCGCAATGCTTTCCCCTCATTTTACGTATTTTGAGTTGACTTAACTGACACTGATCTATCAAAGGATTTCTGGCAACCCTTTGAAAACATGAGCTCATCCTCCCTGGTCTCCTGTGGTCACTCTGCCTGCTTCTCAGCCCAGCTTCGAGGTGACTCCTCAGAGCGGCCTGCCGGGGTCACCTCGTGAACCAGCCTCCCCATCCCCCACCCGGGCTACACCTGTGTGCCACTCACCTGCCCGCTGGGTCCCTGCCTTTCCTTTTCTTTTTTTCTTGTTATGGTCTCTCCCAAGAAACAGGTCCCTGTTGTACCCTTCAATGCCAAGGCAGTGCTGGGACATGTACTCGGTCCCTCATCTGAAGAAAGAAGGACCATACAGATCATTAGAAGCATGTCCCCCCAGATCTCAGTGCACGTAACACTCTCGACATGAGCACAAGCATCTGCTTGCAAACCTACAGGAATGTCAAATCTGCCTGTGACGGTGAGCTCAACCCCCACAGGAATGGACCTCTCAAGCCCAGCCTGAGACCAGGGGGACCCAGGAGTGGGAAGTGTGTTCCTAGGGTGCAATCACAGGACAGCATCTGCCTTCAGGTCCACTGGCTACTCTTGAGGATGTCCTGCTGGATGGGCGATTCCTTCCAACCTTATGAAACAAAGCATCTTCCACGACAAGACTATCTCTCATTCCCTAAGTCATTGTGCTTCACTGGGGACCCAAAATGTATCTCAGTCTTAAATATACAGATATCTGAGGAAAAAAGAATTTTCAGGTCTTAAATTGTCATTAAACATATAATCCACACAAGAAGGAAACTTCCGACTGTTATCTATCCAGCTCAGAGTGGGTTCAATCCTCCTTCCTTAGCCAACACCCACTAGGAGTTACATTTTGTATCACAGCCCAGGACGGAGAAGAAGGCTTTGAAGAACAATTGCATCCTCACCATGTACCACGTTTTCCTGCTCTTTCTTCTCGGTTCAGTTCCATCCAGCTTTCTTCTTCCAGAGGCCAGCCTGGCTCCCCAAGTCCATGTCACAATCTGCTAATGGCTTATAACCTGCAATTTAGAAACACTGCTTCTCTTCCTACTCCTTTTCCTTGCAGAAGAGGAAGTGCAGCCCAGGAGTCGTGAATTGCTCCGAGCCCAATAACCAGAGAAGAACAAGGACAGGGCCCAGCTTCTGGTTTGGAGTTGCCATTGGAGCAATGTCTCCAGGGCTCCAGTATCTGCTGAGCCTCTGTTTACCTACCTTGCATTTGGCAGCCTTTGACATTGAGGCAGTGCCTCCCAATTGCAGCTCATAGGTGAGGTCTGACTGCTGGAGCATCTGAGGCTCTTCCTTTGCCAACATAATCAGTCCATGTGCTGACCCAGAAGGCAACGGAGGCAAGTGGCCCCTGCCAGGCAGCCCCTCCCCCAGGAGTGTCAAGTACCACCAAGCCTTGTGCCCCAGAGTCCTATCTACATGCAAATGGGTGTGCTTACTCAAATTTTCCTCAAAGGCAATAATCTGCTCACCACTTGAAGCCTAAGGTCTGATACACAGAAGAAAGGCGCCACATGAGAAGCTAAGCCTGGAAGAGAAATCCAAGGGCACAGTTAAAGGGCTAGACAGTCACTGGAATTAATGCATTCATTCGTTTTTAATACGAAGGTGAGCCCTGGAACTTAAATGGGGGATGTTTTACACACTCAGAAAAGGAACCTGGACCAATAATGTATGAGCAAGAGTTTAGAAGAAGAAAGAATAATTACCAGGCCTCACATGAGCACCGTGGGTGGGCTTGGGAAGGACCCCCAGACCCCCAAGGAGACGATGCTGCCCTGCGTATTCGCGAGTAGGAGCTGAGCTACAAGGGCGACACCTACATGTGCAGGAACTTTACAAACAAGTACCCACGCAATGAACTAAAGCTCACAGCATCTGGGGATCGACACACTCCCAGGAGAGTGAACCGTGGTGAACGGGCAGCATGGGGGGGATGTGGTTCGGCCCACAGTGTGGCCAGCTCACCTGGGGCATTCAAAGGGGCTTTCACGCCCTTATCCCTGGCCATGTGCTCCTCCAGAGCCCCGAGAAGAGGCCAGGATGGTGCTCAGGCCCAGCCTATGCGGCTCACTCACGGAGCAGCTTACAGCCGTGAGCTGTCACCTTCTGTCTGCTCCTTCCGCCCACGCAGCCAGAACCTGGGGTGCTGCACCTGAGCCTGGGTGGGTAGAGTCTGCGTGCCAAGACTGGGTGGGGTGGCTGGGGCAGAACCTGCCCCTGGGCCATGGTGCTTGGAGACAAGGGAACCAGGCAAGAGAGAACGTCCTACGTAGACACTGAAATCAAAAGCTAAGCCATCACCTGAAATGAGAGCTGGGACCGTAGAGGCCAGGTCACAGAGGGGAAATCCAGGCTGGACGTGATAGGACAGAGGGACAGGCAGTGTCAGACCTTGGAAAAGTTCCTCCTGCCATAGATTGTATCCAGGGCCAAGGCCTCTCTGAGGAGAGACCAGGCAGGCTGGCACAGAGCAGGGAGTCACGCGTCCTAAAGAAGAGGCTCATCTTGGGCTGCATTCGTTCCATTGGCACAAGATAAGATGCAATTGCAACTGTGGGACTTGGCCAACGGGGAAGGTTGGGTCATCCAGAGCTTGGAAAGATGTTGGCATGCGGTTCCTCTAAACTGGTTCCAACAGCATGTCCCCAAGAAGTGACCCAAGTCCTCCTAGCACAGCTCACCAGCCCCAAAGGGTAAGGACTTCTGCTTGCTGGTCAGCTGCCTTGCTTCTCATACCTCAGAGGGGACTTGTCTAGGCTGGGGCTGGCATGAGGACCACACCCTGCACCCACACCTCCCTTGGGTTCTCCGAATGCTTCTTGGCAGAGGCTGCTTCTGTGCCCGACACTGACCACAGGACCAGCATGCGTCTCTCTAGGATGACATTCATTTGCACCATCTCAGGGAGGACAGAGCACATTGGAAAACTGCGGCTTTATCATCCTGAGCAAATTTGCACTGACCTTCCCTACCGCATAGGCTTCCCACAGGCTTCTTCTAGATTTGCAGGAACTCAAGGTGGAAGACATCTCTGATGGCAAGGTCAGAAGGAATGGGAATGGGAGAAGACGCCCAGCCCCCTGGCTCACACGCCTCTCTGCCAGGCTCACGTCCCTTTCAGTAACCACAATGGTTACTTACACAGGTCAATCTGCTGCACCCAGAGCTCCCAGATGCAGCGGCCTTTCTGAGGGGGTCTGTGGGGGTGTTTCCCATGACATTCCCACTGGAATCCACAGACTCGGCAGAGCAGCAGGCCCTCCCCAGTGTGGGTGGCCGTAGCCCCAGGCTTTGAGGGCCTGGCCAGAACAAGAGAGGAGAAAGGAAGAATCTGCCCATTTCTCTTCCACCTGGCAACTCAAGCAGGACTTCTCATCTCACCTTCCCCAGCCCTGGGACTGAGAGTCCTGCACAGTGCCTCAGGCCCCTGGACCCAGACAGTCCACCTCTGGCTTCCCTGGGCCTCCAGCTCACAGGCAGGAGGACTTTTCAGCCCATCACTGCATGAGTGGCAACACACACACACACACACACACACACACGCACTATTGCTCCTGTTTCTCTGAAGAGCTCTGATTCACATAGTGGCTTACTATGGAAAGTGTCCTTTTAATTTATTTCATGTTACCTCAACAAGCGGAAGTTGGAGTGTCCAAAGCTCCCTATCAGGAACCGGAGGGGGCACAGAAAAATATACAGGACCACTCCTTTCCCTTATGACTCACAGCCCATCAGGGAAGGTGCATTTGCAAACATCAAGCTATAATCCAGAGCAAAAGCACACAAGCTAGGTGCTGTGGGACCACAGAGGAGCACTGCCCCTGACTGAAGGGTGTCAAGGGGCAGGAGACATCCCACCAGGGGTTAAAGGGCAAATGAGGTTCCCATGGCCTGGAAAGGGCTGTAAGGCCAGGGTGAGAAATTACAAATGTGAATGAGCTTGCGGGCTGGGAGAGCTTGAGGTGCTAGAGAAATGGTGTGACATATTAGCACCTATTGCTGCTGTGACAGATGACAGCCATCTTCAGCATCCATGGGGGCTGGTTCCAGGACACCCACAGACACCAAAACCTGGGGCACCCAAGACCCATAGATCAAACGGCATAGTGTTTACATATAACCCACTGATGGCCTCCCTGCGTATGCTTTGAATCACCTCTAGATTAGCTATGATAACAATCCAGGGACATGCTCTGTAACAGTTGCCATGCTGTATGGTGAGCCAGAGACACAGGAGCTAACTGTCCCTGTGTGTCATCGTCACCGTGGGTCTGATGTCTGCTCTCGAGGTACTGGCTGCCTGTAGCTGTTATAACAGTTATTGCAGACCTCACAACGCAGGACAACACAGGCGACTCCCACGGCTCTGGAACCAAAGTGGAGAGAACAGGTCTCCCTGGGCTGCAGGGGAGCCTTGGGAGAGCTGCATGTGCCCGGGAGGTGCTGGGCAGATGCACAGGCCTGGGCCCTTTCCCAGCCCTGGGCCGTCTGGGCTCAGCCTCCTTGGCTGGGGCCTCGTCCACTGCAGAGCCAGCAGGCTGTGGAGCCCTGCACAGCGCACTGCTCGGCCCCTGTTTTGCTCACGCCTCCTCCAATCTCCAATGGAGACCCTTCTGCCTCTCCGTCCACCTCAGGGCTCTCAAGAGACGGGCTGCATCTGAGCACTCAAGACCACCCAGGACCACCCCCGAGTTCAGGTCAGCAGGTTGCCACCTTTATTCCACCTACAATCTGATTCCCATTGTCCTGTAACCTGGCAAGTTCACTGGTCCCTGGGGTTTGGATGTGGGCATCCTTGGGGACCACACCATGGGGGTGTCCAGGAATAAGGCAGGGGCCCTTGTGGAAGGACTGTGAGAGCCCAGGAGGAAAGCTCGAGGCTGAGCCAGCATTGGTGACGTCGCCTGCACTCGGGCAATTTTTTTTTTTTTTTGGTATTTGGGATTGAACCCAGGGGCGCTTAACCACTGAGCCCCATCCCCAGCCCTTTGTATTTTTTATGTAGAGACAGGGTCTTGCTGAGTTACTCAGGGCCTCACTAAGTTGCTGAGGCTGGCTTTGAACTCCCCATCCTCTTGTCTCAGCCTCCTGATTCTCTGGGATTACAGGCGTGCCCCATCACGCTACACTGCGATTTTTGTCTGACTTGACCTTGGAAAGGCACAGTGTGCTGACACTGTACTTATTTTAAGGTGAGGAAACTAAAAGCCACAGTGCAGGTGTCTTCTTCCGAGATGGCAGTGTCCCCAGGCCGCTGGCCTCTGCACTCCCCTCCAGTCTCTTGACCTGGGAGGGGTCACCCAGCGACTCAGCAAGGGTGTCCACACGGACCTTACTGTTGGCTGGCTTCCTTTGTGGACCTGGAACCGAATCTTTAAAAATAATGCATTTTCTTATTACCAAAAATTTCCTTTGCTTTGAGAAAATAAAATTCCTTGAATTAACCTTCATATGGGTACAGACTGTATCTTCCTGGGGACTATGGACGTGAGGGTCGTCGTGGTTTGTTCTTATTCTCACATGATGGCTCAGTGGAATGGAGAGCCCCACCTCTGTAAGTCATGTGGGGCATTTGCGTGGGGCTGGGGGTGACTTCGAGGGGTTGCAGTGTGGTTCCAGGGGCTGACACCCCCAGCACCAGCGCTACCTGTGGCTTCTGCTTCCCTCAGTGTGTGGACTCTGGGCTCTGTCTGGGCCCTGGATGGCATGTCTCAGCTCCTCTGACATCCCCTGGGATCCCCGCCCTTGGCGGGTCAGGGAGAGGCGCAGCTTGACCCCTTAGTCCAGAACGCAGAAGGCTGCCCCAGGCTCCCCTCATCCAGGGCCAGAGTTGGCTCCTCCTGCTTGCACAGGCTATGAGTCCCTCTGGGCTGGGGAGGGCTCTGGTGCCAGGGGCAGACTGGTACCGCCTTTGCTCCTGTTGGTGGCACAGTAGACAGACTGGGACCTGGGCACAGAGTGGTGCCGACACAGACTTTAGGGTGACCGTGGGCCTCAGGTCTCATCCCACATGCAGGCCCATGCATAGTTCCTCCCATTGGGTTCAGGCCATGGGGCCAACCTCCGGCACACAGCACCCATGGGAGCTGGGAGTGCCAGCTGGTGTCCCCACTCCCGTGGCTCTTGCTGCTCAGCCGTCCCCCACAAGGCCTATGCCCATGCACAGCTTTCCCCTGCAGGTGGCTGGGCCCATCCCCCTGATGGGACTTGTGGTCACTGTGGCCTGATTGTGTTCTCAGGGTCAGCAGCCTGAGCCAGGAATGTGTAGTGGACATGAAGAACAGAGAGAACACAGCTGGACACCTTGAAGGACCTCCCGTGCAGAAGGTCGAGTCAGGAAGTGAAAACCTCTTCTCTCCAAATCTTCACTGATAGGTTCCCCCCTCACAAGAACCCATGAGTCTTAAAGTGTTTTTAAGTCAAATTGTGTAGAGAGAGACCCCACAAAAATATTTTCCCAGAGCTCTGCAAACCCTAAAACCAGCTCTGGTGTGGACCATGGTCATCTGATCCTTGGTGATCTCTTTCAAATTGTGTCCACAGTGCCGGCCCGGGGCCCAACACGCAGTCAGTCCTGCAAAGATAAATTCTGGGAGAGACAGAGTAGTGGGTGGCTTTAGTCATGTCCCTAACACGTCATTTTTATCTCCGGAAAACCAGAGCACAGTCAGGAGATCTTCTAAGCGTGAAGACGGGGCAGAGCTAACCTCTCCCTCTGGAGGGAGGTCAATATGAACCCGTCGATTTTAGGTAAAAAGTTCTCAGCCTCCAGTAAGACCCGGGGCAAGGAGGGTGGCAGGTGGGCACAGGACAGGAGCCTTCCTTGACTCTCCCTGCGGTGGCCTTCAGTGCAGATCAGGAGGCACAGGAGCCACAGGGGCAGACACCCAGGCCCAAGGGACAAACTCACAAAGGAGCACACAAGTTCAGAGTCACATGCTCCAGAAAAGACAGCGTGCCTCAGCAGCATGTGGAGGCACCTCGTGCAGAACAGATTGAGGGTGGGTTTTGGTCGTCGCTGGAAGGATGCCCCTGGCAGGTTTCCATATTGGGCTCACTCTGGGCTGCTGTCCTGATTTCTTCCTTCCTTAGCTGTGACCTCTACCGGCACTCCTGGCTCAGAGCGAGAAGGCCGCCAACCCTCGGTGACATCCAGCTGAGGCCCTCTCCCAGATGGCTCATCTGAAACTCCTCATCTCTTTTGTTTTTGGAATTCAGCCTGAAAATGAGATTTGGGGTGAGACACTCTTTATAAGCAGAGCTTATATCAGCTTAAAATGATGAAACGGTTGTTGTGTCTGAATCAATGTGTAAACACATGCCCAGCCACGGCCACAGGCCTCCTCGAGGCTGGACGGCATTTCTGATGACCTCGTCTCACCCTCGTCTCAAACCCTGGGAAACACTTAGCTTCTCCACGCTAGAGGCCTGTGTGTCTGCTATCAGACATGGCTTCTTCCCAAATTAGGGCAACATGGTACAGACAGAGCATGTTTTAAACCCAGGATGCCTCCTGCCAGACCCTGTTCAGGGAGGGAGATGATACAGGCTCATCGCTTTTGTGGGATGGATGAGGACATATGCAAAGACTGCTATGGCACTCGCCATTGGATGACATACTAGGTACACTCAGAGGACAGCAGGTGGGGGAAGAAGCCCTCTGAGGAATGAGACCAAAACACAGATTGCCACATCCCCTGGGAGGAAAGAACCCCTGACCTTGTCTTCTCCTGCCCACGGTGCCTTTAGGACACAGGTTGCCAGACCTCTCTGACCTTGTCATTGTAAGAAATCTATTAATTAAGAAGGGGGCTTCTCTTAGCCAGTATGCCAATCTGCAACCTCAAAATAATTATGAGAGAAGGAGGGAGGGAAGGAGGGAAGAAGGGAGGGAGGGAAGGTGGGAGGGAGGGAGGAAGGGAAGGAGAAAGGGAGGGAGAGAGAGGGAGGGAGGGAGGGAAGGAGGAAGGGAGAGAGA
>NW_025999992.1:1921443-1933826 GCF_001458135.2 Marmota marmota marmota
AAGAGAGAGGGAGGGAGGGAGGGAGGGAAGGATAAAGGGAGGGAGAGAGAGAGGGAAGGAGGGAGGGAGGGATGGAGGAAGGGAGGGAGGAAGGAGAATTACCCAGCCAAGGAAGGAGTCACACTGCAATCAGGGAGAAGGGGTTACTTAAGAAATGGAAGAAATTCCAATATAACTTTAGAAAAGAAGAAACTCCCTGAGGGATTTACACTATAGGATTTTGGAAACACATATTAATGAAGGACTATAATGTAGCTGAGATCTAGCCAAGAAAAATGTGAACTAATGCAGAATCCAGGAAGGCAGTAGGGAGGTGCATTGAAGTCATCATGTCACAAAATAATTTGGCAGCCAAATGAGTGGAGCCCAGAAATCTGTCCACCTGAGTCAGGGATTTGCACCTGGAGAAGAACAGGGAGCCCAGGAGCGGGGTAGTCTGCGAAAGCAAATCTCCCCCGTAAGGGAAGGTTTGGCCCCTCTGCTGCCCACCAGCCAGCCCCAGAGGCAGGCACCAGTTCTAGGCAAGCAAGCCGAAGCGTGGGAAGATGCCAGTTGGAAAAGGCCATCTGGGCAGAACCCTGGGATGAGAGTCCTTTCTCTGACACGCAGCCTTGCCAGGGCCACGTCCTGGCCCAGGGCCAGCCTGGCTTGAGCTCCCACGAAGCCTTCTGCAGAGTCTCTGCACTGGGCATGACATACACAACTGTGCCTGACTTCTTCAGCTGGACAGAACCTTCTGCACGTGCGCGGCTGCCCAGTCCTGCAGCCTGGGCTCAGATCCACGGGTTTATAAACAATCCCATCAATAACTAGGCTTGGGGCCTGGGAAACCTTGGCCATTTGTGAAGGTAAAGTTATTCTCTTCATTGGATATGAAAAGGTACACATGCATAACTTTTAAAAATAAACACAGAGATAGTCATTTCAGCTCACAAGAGGAATTATTTGTGCCAAGTTTATATTTACAAATAGAAAAGTATGATTTGCCGATTAAACTTGAACTCTTAAAACTAGATCTTACGATTTGCAAGTTTAATCTGTCAAGTATTCATTTTAAAGCCAAGTAGGCCATAAATAATCCTTTCAGCACATAAAAAAAAATCACTGATTTTACCTTCCTTTAAAAAGAACTCCATAAAATAATATAAAAAAAAAACAGGATGGGGGGGAGAATCACACATTAAAGGGAATTGTAGAGCTGGGAAAATAAATTGAGCATCAGCACAATACCATTACCGAAACAACAGAAGATTGGAAACAGCAAGAGGGAAAATGATTAAGGTCGGAAGTCAATTGCTAACATAAAAGCCTGGCTTAAAAGAATCAAAGTAAGTGCAGAGGGAAAAGACAAGAGGATATAATAAAACCAATGTCCCTAAAGAAAAAGGCCAGCAAATGAAAACCTAGAAGTGCTGAAGACACATCAGGAAAGACATGATCCTGAAATGCCAGAAGAAGGGAGCTTCCAGTTAGGGAGGGAACTTTTCCAGAAAATCGATACAAAAAATGACAAATATTGAGATTTATTCCGGGTATCATTAACCTTCAAGGCAAAAAATCACAAATTCCTCATCACCCACAGAGAGGACCTTGGGCCTCGCTGGCCGGCCTCCAAGGCACCCTCACAGAGCTCTGGCCATCGCTGGTGGGAGCCACAGGATGCGGCCAAAGCAGGACGCAAGAAGGCCACGCCCAATCAAGCAGTCACTCAGCCACAAGGACAATGGGTCAGATGACGCAAGCACCAGTGAGCTCAGGATTGCTGAGTGTGGCTCCTCGAAGTCTGATGGAGGGAATCAGCTTGCCCAGGGCAAGTGGAGGAACCAGGACTGACCTCCTCGTCCAAAGACTGCTGGGCCAGCATGTGAGACTCTGAACGAGCGTGACCCAGGAATTTTCCTTCCAAGCATTTAAGAATGAAATCCAGCCAAACAAGTGACCATCAAAATAAAGAAAGGAGAAGTAGAAGAGCCACAGTCAAAAGACCTCCTAGGAATGAGGAGTCGTTTCTAACCTGCAGCAGCCTCAATGACCTGGGCTACCAAATGAGAGACGAAATGTTGTAAAACCCAGTGGAAATAATAACACAGAGGGGAAGCCAGCAGGTGAGCAAAAGTATTGAAATGACCCAGTTTCCTTGCGGCAGTGAATATCCAGCCCAGAGGCCTGTCAGTAGAGGAATAGATAAAGAAAAGGAGGAATCCATACACAATGGAGTTCTATCAGCCACAGAGAAGAGGGAAATCACGGCATCTGCTGGCAAATGGGCAGAGCTGGAGAACCTCAGGCTAAGTGAAGTGAGCCAGACTCAGAAAGTCAAGGGTCAAATGTTTCCTCTTGTAGGCAGAAACTAGAGCAAAATAAGCGGGAAAATGGGGAAGGGAGGGTCCCTATGAAAACAGAAGGGAGATCAGAGGGCAGAGGAAGTTGATGGGGGTGCCAGGAAAAGAGAGGAACAGTGCAATGAAACTGATCAAACCACTCTATGCACAGGTCTGAATACACCCCGTGAATTCACCTTCATGAAAACCTGTGAAGCGCTAAATTAAAATATATGTACATAGACAGAGGAACAGGGTCAGGGGGAGGAGGCGAGGGAGGGGGAGGGGGAGGGGAATTCNGATAAAATAGACAGAGACAGAGAGGAGAGGAGAGAGAGGAGGGGGAGGGGGAGGGGAATTCTGGGGACTGAGTTTGAGCAAATTTTACTCCATGCTCCTACGATTATGTCCAAATGAACCCGAATATTATGCATAGTTACAATGCAGTAATGAAAATCAGAAAAACACAGGTACTTTGAAACTGCTGAGGATCTCTACTACTTATTGTTTTCCTGATGTTTTCATTCATCATAGAAGGCTCACTTAAGGAAAGAATCTCTTGTGGTAGAAGAAAAATCCATCCAAAGTCCTTTTTTCCACGGTCTCTTTATTGTTACATAAGTTTCTATTTAGTTTAAGGAAAATTGCATTTTGTTATTTTTGCTTAGAGACAGCATGCCAAGCGTGTTTTTCTACTCCAAGTCTGTCGATGATTTCACAGGTCATCACAGGAGATGGCTCACGTAGGTTAGAAATACTGTGGTGTCACAAGGAATCAGACACGTGCTTGGAAGTAGCCGGGCAAGGCAAAATTGACCTCTGCAGATGGGTGTGCTACCTAAGGAAGTAAACTTGGCCGGTATCTGTCTTCATCCCTATCACAGTGCTGCTTCTTGCTCTCATGGGAGGAGCTGAGGGTTACAGTGGCAGGGATTGGCTGATTTTAAAATTGGGGTGGTAAAAAGGGAAGGTCTGTGGTTCAAATGGCCACCAGTGCACACAGGTTGGGAGCCCAGGACGGCAACCTTTGGATGCATTTGGGACGTCCTCTGGAGCCTAGATCCAGGAGTTTAGACAGGCTACAGGATGCCTTTTTTACATCCCAATTTACATTTAAGGCTAAATACTATATTCTGAAAAATAGGTCACCAGATTTTGTGTTTCTCACAAAAAATATTAAGGACACATAATTCTTCACAGGTTTTGGGGTGATTTTTTCTTTCTTTATATTTTTTCTGCATCACTGGAGTTTTAAAAAACAATTATGGTGGGGCTGGGATTGTGGCTCAGCGGTAGAGCGTTCGACTGGCACGGGCAGGACCCGGGTTCAATTCTCAGCACCACATAAAAATAAAGGCATTGTGTTGTGTCCATCTACCAAAAAAAAAAAAAAGATTCTTTCTCTCTCCTTTAAAAAAAAAACAATTATGGCTTGTTTTTGCAAAAAGAATAAAGTAGGTATTTTTAAAGGCATAAAACTTGGCCTTGGAGAACAAAATATTTCTGTGTGGGGAGGGGAGGGTCATACATAGCCATGGTTAGTTGGAAAGGGTCTCACAGACACAGCCCATCTGAGGTGGCCGGGAAGCCCCTTCCCAACTATGTGTGGTTAGGGCACAAGAAGATACCAGTCCACCTAAGACGGTCACTCCTCTCAACCACCATTACATTGATCAAGATGGGTTCATTTATTGGCTCCTCTTCCAACCTGCTGGTGGCTGAGAGGTGAAGGCAGGTGGTGGCTGGCGGCCTGACTGAGCCGGAAAAGAATCACTCAGGGCAGCAGAGGGTCAGATACCTGGAGCACAGGAAGCCAGGGGCAGAAGGGAGCAAAGATGAAGGCAGAAGCAACATGGCCCAAGGAACAGCAAACTCTAGAGACTGAACGCAGCACAGAGGGACATCACCTGGAGAAGCAATGTCAATGAAGAGCCAAGGGACAGACGAGCTGGCAGAGCCAAGGTTTCATGGACTCACTTAACCAAGATTTCCTGGGGGTGAGAGAGGCTTGGAGGATGCTTCTTTGGGAGGCTCCTTGTTCAAATGGCTGATTTTGAAGTCTAAAATAGTAGATGTGTTCTGAGATGGGCTATCATGAATGGGGTCAAACAGGTAGCCCCAGACCCCCAGGAGGGGCAAGATGTGGGCTGCAAAGGGCTGTGCAGAGAGGGGTGATGGGGACACCACCTTTGCATCTTCCCCTTCCCCCTCAGCCAGCTTGTCCTGCCCTAGCTGAACTCTAGGCCACTCCCCTTGTGACATGGCAGAGGTGCCAGAGAGCTAAGGAAACAGCACATTCCAGCCACAGGGTGCTCAGGGTGGGCGATGCATCCATGCCAGCCGTTGGGCAGTCAGCCCTTCCCAAGCCCCTCACCTGTTCCCAGGTGCCACGCAGGCTGACCCTTGCAAGGCAGGGGCCTGCTGGGCCTGTGTGCAAGGCAGAGATTGCACGGAGCTCCTCCTAAGCAGGCCGAAGCGCACTGAAACGGGTGTCCCTCCAGTCGGTGACAATGTTTAGTGGAAGGTGCTCCTCTTATGGCCTTGACACGCTCCCCTGTGTCAACAGGGCTCAGGGAGACTGTGTTTGGAGCACCCTCACACAGTAGGTCAAGACAGAGATGGGATTAAGTTTGAGCAATGGAAACTGATTTCAAAAGCAACGTGATCACTTTCGTGTACGCCCAGACCGACAGAGGCCAAGAACACGTCCATCTGCACTGATGTGGTCTTGGACAAAGGCCAGGAAGACCAGGCGAGCAGAAGCCCAACTGGAACACAGAGCCACACGTGGGAATCCTGTGGCCGAGCCAAGCGGTGCCTCCCGTAAAGGAAGTCCAGGACCAGGGTGTCCTGAGCACAGAGCATGGCCACTGGTCAGTGCCACGCCTGCCTGACTCTGAGCATGGAGGACACTAAAGGACATTGTCGGTGAAGGAAGGGGCTGAGCTTGTGGCACATCAGCCTCTGCTTCTCACCTGTGAGATGGCACCCTGATGGTCAGAACCGCGGCCTTGACTGTGAGCCTCAGGCACCCCACACCCTCCAAGGCTAAGACTCCTCAGGGGGTCACCTGCCCAGGGAACCTCTCCCCATGCCCCACAAGGACACCGTCTCAGTCCACCAGCCCCATGGTGGTCTCCCACGGAGCTTCATTCCTGCCTGAGTCCCAGGCCACTGCTCATCTGTCCTCCTGGGCTGTCGGAGTGGTTTTCCTGAGGTCTTTTTTAAGGCTCTCGCGGCTTTCCAACTGGTCAAAGCCTTGACTTGGCCCCCGGGGACAATCAGGGTGTGACTTGTACCCACCTGTCTGGGTTCCTCCCCTGCTGTTCCCAGGAGACCCAGTGCTCCAGGTGACCCAGGGCAGTCCTGGCTGAGCTCTTTGTGCTGGACTAACCCTCTCCGTCCCTGGCAGACCAGAGCCGTGGATCTGCCTCCCTGGGCCCCTCTGTGTACTCCAGGGGCTCTTTATAGTCCCCAAAGGCTCCCTGGCTGGCCCGCCCCCTTGGCCTTTTGTGGCCTAGATAGCCATCCCTTACTGTTCCTGGTACCAAACCCAGCCAAGGTTCTCCTTCTTCAGGACAGTGGGCCTCCAGGGGACAACTCATCAGCTTCACCGGGGAATGTTCTAGAAGTACCCATCTGTGGGCCTCACTCACACTGACTGACAGAATCAGGCTGGGAGGTGCTCAACCATCTGTTTTAAGAGCCTTCTAGCAGGTTCCAAAGCAGTGAACCTGCTAGAAGCTACAAGTGTGAAAGCTGCTGTTCCAGGGATACCCCCCCCCAGCACGGGCCCCTCCCCCAGCAGGCTGGCTGTTCCCGGCCATCCCCACCCTGAGGCCTGGCTCCTGTTCTGGCTTCTGTCCTCACGCTGTGATTACATATCTATGTGTACCACCCAACTGCGAATTCTTTGAAGGCAGCATTGCCACTCTCTACTGCTTTCCAGGTCAGATCAGTCCCTGTTTATAGGTCTGTGGCAGTTTTATTAGCTCTTTTATTAAGGGAACAGACTTATTAAGTTATATTTAGTTTCCTAAGTCAAATCATGTTGGAGAGAAATGTGTGATCCCAGGAGAAAGAATGTCAGAGAATGAAAAGGAGCAGGTGCCCAGAGGCTGCCTTGAAGCATCTCTCAGGGTGAATTTTCCTCTGATTCTCATTAAAAGACACAGGTTGTGGCGGCCTTCATTTAACAGCAGAATGATAGACACCCTTTTCCTGCTCTAAGAGTAGTCCCACTTTCCAAACCAGCTTATCCCTTGCACACCAAGACCAGACACTGAGTTTTTAGTCCTTGAAGAAGAAAAAGAAGGAGGAAAAACCTCCGAGGGATTGAAAATTAGTTCTGAGCATGGACTTCCTCTTAGTTTGTACCATTCTTAGACCAGGAAGGACCCACACTTTTGGTCTCAATTAAAAACACTGCCACATGTCTGCTATTAATAATGACAGCAATTTACTTCTGTTGAAATTGAAAGCCCTCGATTCACTTTGAAAAACCTAAATGCATTTCACATGGCTTACAGACGTGTTTCAAAGCTTTCTTCTCCTTTATAGTTTTTTTTTTCTTTTTGTTTTTTAAAATCGTCTTAATCTTCAAAGCTTTACAATTGCCATTTGGTGTCTGAAGATATAGATCTGGACACACGCACATGTATAAATGTACACATGTGTGTGCATTTCTATTGATATTTATGTGTTGTGGTCAAACAAATAGTTCTGCTTTCTGAGGCAACTTGTTATTGTTCAAGTGAATATAATTTAACTGTTTTTTTTCCCCTAGCATTTTTACTTGACATTTTAAAAGTCAGTGAAACTAAAGGAAAAAAAAAAAGAAACAAAAAGCCCTTGCGGTGGAGGAGCGTGACTGTTTGCAGCAAACCACACGTGAGGCTCCAGGCGCATGCTTCAGATGGCACTGCTTCGAGGAGCATGCAGAGAGAAGAGTCTTTAAAGTCAGTCGTTAGGAGAAACCCGAAAACAACAAATTAGCATTCATCAAATGTGTAAGAAGAAGAGAAGTAACGCCGACCACATCAAATGTCCGACTTTGAACAGTCCGATTTCATGCACTGAATATTTAAAAAACAGACTGTGATTCAGTGGGATTATGCCCTCCCCCAAACAAAGGCATCTGTTCTGGAAGAGCTGGAAAAGGCCCGGAAAAGACACCTGGAAACAATTAGGGGCAGATGTCCCTCATATTCAATGGGAAGCAAATCCTGTGCCAGGGCCTTGGATTTCTGAAGGACTCAGAAAATTTAAGGTCAAAATTAAGCAAGTGGCTTTTAATGCATTAACTTGGAAAATACATTTAAAAAATTATCTGACTGTCATTAATGGCAAAGTTTGTCTTTTTGTTTGGGATTTATTCATCAATCCCATTTGTTGAAGTTGCTCAGTGGTCCCATTTTGCTGAGTAAGCACAAAATAAACTCGAATGCAATTACATAATTAACCACAATATGGTGATTCCAGAAAACGGAATGATGCGTTTTTCACTTATTCATTTATTTACTTATTAGTTTCTAAAACAATGGTGGGTCCATCATTGATGCTCAATAGATTGAAGGTTTCAGTTGTGTTCAGTGACTGGTGAACTCCTAGCAGATCTTGTATTATGTTGCCTTTTTTGCTCAAATTTGTACCTGAGAGTTGAACAGATCAAATATTTCAGGGTTATCTAGTTTAGCTATTTCACAGAAATATAAAGCAAAAGGAGCATTATTAACATTAGGGTGGTGCTGATGAGAGACCAGTGGAAGCAACAATATCTCCGTGGATCAAAAAGAAGGTAGTACATGGGTCAAAAGCCCAAGTGCATCTGTATCACTGTCTGCATGGAATTCTAAAATTAAAAAATTTTTAAAAATCAATCATAAAAAGTTAAATTAAAATAACTAGATTTCACTGAACATCTATAATATGATGTTATAGATGTGATAAAGTTAATGTGGCATAAGACATTCCCCAAGTTTCTACCAAAGGGTGTATAATTTATAAGAACGCTTTTAAAAAGTAAAAAAAAAAAATTCTGATATTATTTCATAAACCAATTGTTTAAAATGTGCCAAATTAGAGAATGAAGGTAAGTCTTTTGAAGATCAGCAGATTAAATCATATGGGCCAGAGTTCTTTTTACTACATTCAATTGGTCAGTAATGTCTGTTTAATACTCTTTCTTCTATTGCTACCAGCTGTTTCTGACCTCTGCTTATTAAGACTCTGTCCAGGCTGGGTGTGGCCCAGTGGTGGAGTCCTTGCCTAGCATGCACAAGGCCTGTAAAAACAGAAAACAAACAAGACATTGCCTAAAAATCTAATTGTCAATATATTTATAAGTGATTCAACATGTAAAATTACACACTATTTCTCAAGTTAATTTTCTTTTTCCTTGAATTGCAAAGTGAGAAAAATCTCAGGAATCCCCTTGGGGTTTTTAATTTAGCCAAATATGGCTCCCCAAGTGCACCACTAACCAAATGGAAAGATCACCTTCCATTTGCCTCTCCTGCAGGAAGGGATTCAATTTCTCCAAATTCTACAGAAGTTCTCTTTCTTTCTTTCTTCTTCTTCTTCTTCTTTTTTTTTTTTTTTTTGGTACTGGGGATTGAACCCAGGGGTGCTTAACCACTGAGCCACATCCCCAGCCCTTTTAATTTAGAGACAGGGTCTTGCTCAGTGCTGAGTCTTATCCTCCTGCCTCAGCCTTCTGAGCTGCTAGGACTACAGGTATGCCTGTCGTGATCCACAGAACCCAGCAAATTTTACAAAAGTTCTAGAGCAGAAGTTTCTTAATGTTTCTGTTCACTTAACTATATTCGTTAAGCAAAAACCAAAATGAAGAGCATCACTCTATGCCTTTAATAAAATAAATAAAGGCATGATTTTTTTTAAAAGTTGATATACAGTAAATATAATAAACATTTTTAATGCTATAAAAACATTTTCTGCTTTATAATTTCCTACACGTCTTTCAAAAAGCTTTGCACTTTGTGACAGAGAGATTTAACCATCTGGTTCAGAGTTCAACTTATCTTGATCCTTGGTAGCTGAAGAAGGCACCACATGAAATTCCGTCAGGAACTCTATTGGCTGGGCATGATAAATCGAGACTCTTATTTTTAGTCCATCCACCAATTTTATCAAATTTTCCATAGAAATTTGCTTAGATGTTTTTCCATTTTTTCATTTCCTTACGTCAATCAGCAGTTTGCACTGTGCTGTTTCTGTGCTAATCAGAAGGTTTCACGCTTTAATGTTTGGATGCTAAATTGAATACTTTAGAAAATCTTTCCCCAGGTATTTTAAGAATAGAGATATAAAGGTTTTCATATTATTTTAGTAACAAAATCACATAATGATTGAAATAATTCCAAATGTCTATTTTCAGTTTTTTTTTCCAGAGTAAGAGTTTCTTCATAAGTTTCCTCTCTGCATATTATTTTTCTTTTAAAATTACCTTTGTGTTAGAAGTAATATAATAAAATAACTGCTGTTACTTATTTTTGCAAAACTCCTACCCAAAAGAAAACACTGCTAAGTAACTTTCCACAGACCCAAAATCATTGTCACAGACAAGACTTCAATTTCTGAAACGTCTCCTTTATCATAAGAATAGCTTTTTATTAAATATATTTTAACTGATACATAAAAACATTAAGATTAGACTTATCTATGGAGTATTGTATTTTCTAAAATGTATACGTTGAATAATGCTCAAATCATGACAAATGTACCCACCTTCTCAAACGTTTATCCTTTATGTGAAACCCTTCAAACTCCTTTCAAGTCACTCCTCAGGACTGTCTCTGTAGCTGCCCTACTGTGCAGTAGCACCTCAGAGCTCCTTGCTCTCCTTGGATCGGGCTGGACAGGGCAGGCATAGGGAGGAGATTGATGGAATTGTAACGGGGCCCTGGGCCTGTGGCATGGGCAATCCCGCAGCCATGTCTAATTATAATGCACCAATTCAGAAGAGCTAGGGACTTTTCTCCTAGCTGTGATTTAGTGCTCGCTCACCAACCTTCCCCGTCCCACTCCTGCTCATGACATGCCTTGCCTCATGAAGGAGGTTTTATTTGCGTATGTGTTTGTGTGTTAGGCCACTGCAAAGGACTTTGCCCTGGACAGCATGAGCCCGGTGTGGTCCAGCCCATCTTCCATAGGTACCCAGGTCCCTGCCTCGGAAGCTCTCAGTTGTGACAGAGCAATGGACCCCGCTGGGCCAGAAGCCCGAAGCTGGGGGGCAGAGGCCTTCCTCAACACCTTCTGACCCACAGGCCAGAGCCTAGGCCACACGGCGCTGGCCTTGCCCCCAGCACCCTCTCCAGGGCTCCTCTCTGAGCTCCCAACACCCACAATAGCCCTGGGCCTGTCCATAGCCACAGACTTGCTCTTCCTGGGCTCTCTCCCTCAGGCCCCTCCGGGCGCCCACAGGGCCTCCTCCTGCACTTCAGGGAAGATGGGGCAGTTTCAGGTGGACCCAAGGAAACCCAGGGTGTGTGGAGCCGAGCCAGCCAGGCCTCCCGCGTTACAGCTTCTGGATGCACAGCTTGAGGGCCAGCTGACCTGAGGGCTGAGGGGGGTCGAGGCAGCCCTGCAGGCCCCCAGGCAGCAGCAGGGAATGCGAAGGGCTTCCCATATGTACCAGCAGGCAGAGTAGAAGGGACCTTTGGCCTGGGTGTCCTATCAGGTGGTTGGGAAGACTGGCAGGTGGTGTCTGAGCCCACGAACTTACATGTTTCCTCTGTCCCAGACTCTCCCTGGCTCAGGTCTTCTCATGACCAAAGAATATCTGGACTCTGGTTTGAGACAGAAACCGTGACTCAGGCTACCGACCCCCATAAAGGATTGATCCCCCAGGGGTGCTCAAGTATAGGACAAGGCCATGGGGAAAGGCCCTGGAGGGCCACGGCCACACAGGCCTGGCTATCACCAGGGCCTCTGGGGGAGATGGAAGGGCCCAGACCACCAGAGGCGCCACCGAGTGCCCACTACAGGAGGACTGTGGTGGACACGGCATGCTTTCCTCCTTGCAGTTCCACTAGGTACTGACCCTGAATAGGACACTCATTTTCCAGTCAAGAAACTGGCGTCAGGGACACTGGGGACATGCCACCACTAATCCCGAGGCTGTACCAGGTCGCTGGCTCTGGCATCCTCTCTGCACTGCCCAGGGTGGTGTCTGAACTGTCAGTCTAGAAGACCACTGACAATGAGAGCCCAGCACCCGGCTTTAAGGCCGTGAGAAAATAATTCCTACTGGACATGAAACCAGTTAACATAATCCAGGGTATGAGAGAAAATCCCCTTTTTTATACTCCCAAAGTGTATTTGCAATCTGTCACTGGCTGTAGGAAATCAGCTCATTATTGTAGATCAAGTATCCCTTGACTTTGGATTCTGAATAAAAAAATATATATTTGCACATATATAATGATATATCTTGGGAATATCCAAAATCAAAACTGATTTATACTGCACATACACCATATATACAGCCTGAAGTTCTTCCCTAAATTTTTAAAATAATTCTGAGCATGAAACGAAGTTTCACAGGGTGGCATCTTCTACTTGTGGTGTCATGCCAGCACTCGAAAAACTTCAGATTTAGAGTTTGGGATTAGGGTTGACAAGCTGTGTGACTTGAGTGCAGGAGCCCAACGATGTGGGCTGGGCCCTTATGGACATTGTTGTCTTGTTCTGGCAAGGTCTAAGCCTGTGAGCCCCACCCCTATGTCTAGGGGCAGAACTGGTCCCCCCACATGGGGGCTGGAAACCCTGCTCTCTGGCAGGTAAAGGGTTAGGCTGTGACCTGGATATATATGACCAGACCACTCACCTAGCTGAGTGTTGGCTGGGTGTGAGGTGACAGATTGGGGACAGCAGGGCAGCCAGTCTCTGTCTCTGGGCAGCCGTTGCAGTGGCTCATCCCAGGGTCTGGGGTCGACGTGTTCACTCAACCCTAAAAGGTCTGGTCCCGGGCCACCTCAGCTGCACGTTTCCCAAGAGCAGCTCTGCGCTTTGTGTTTAAATGTGTGGGTATCCGGGGCGGGG
>NW_025999992.1:1934436-1947587 GCF_001458135.2 Marmota marmota marmota
GGGGGGGGGCTCCAGGTCAGCGTGGAGAGCTGCAGTCTGCTCTCTGGACTGGCTGCAGCCCAGCATGGCCAGAGTCCTCAGGAGCCCATCCGGCCGGCTTTGTGGAGGCTGCTCAGCCAATACCAGGCAGCAGTCCTTGGCCGGAGTACCACATGCCACAGCTTCTGTGGCCCTTGTCTGATCTCAAAGACACTCAGGTCCACAGCACGTTTCCCCCATTTCACCAACAAGAAAACAAGATTTTCAAGAGATTGAGTGATGCAGCCAAGTCACAAGGATCTAGCACGGTTTTGAAACAAGGCCACTTGGTCACCAAAGTCCGTGTGTGCTCTCACCCACTGACACAGCATCCCACCATCTGTTCCCCAGCACGGGGCCTGGCAGGCAGTTAATACCAGGCTCATCAGCGGCTCATCTCTGCCTCTGACTGCGTCTCCCCGCTGGGTCCAGCATAGCCCGTGTGTAAGTGGGGAACATTTGTCAGCCTAGACCTTCAGCTCCTTGCTGCCAACAGTGCAGGGCTGAGAAACGACTATCAAAATGACAAATGACAGTCAGTCAGATGTGGCTGTGACCGTTAGTATAACTGAAAAACATTTTTAAAAAATTTTTATAAAAGACCTAAAACAGGTGGAGACCCTGGCCTTCTGGAGAGAGCAGCAAAGCCATTCTGCCATGCGGTGGCCTGGGGCACTCTCCTCCCACAGCCCCTTGCAGCACAGCGCCTAAAGCCAACGGCCCATCACACCTGAAGCAGGCCAGTGGCCATGTCACCCGACACTCACCACAAAAATGCCCAGAACCTTCTCCAAGCATCTGGCTCATGGCCTCTGTGGTGCCGCCGGTGGGCTTTACCATGTCAGTCTATGGGATCCAACTCCGACATCTGTGTGGGGGCTGGGCCAAGCCATCATGGTGCTGGGACAAAGGAAAATGAGGGCACCGAGGGCCCAGTCCATGCAGACAGGAGCCCAACAACGGCTGCACGCTCGGCCTTCAGAGCAGATGGTTAGCTTTAGTTTTGCAAAGCCACATTGTCTGATCTAGCAACACCATCTCCATACATAAAGGGACTTGGCTCGGGACTCTAAGGTTTTAACATTTCGTCTCATATGAATGCTGGTGTTCAAGTGCCCAAGGAGGGTGGTCAAGTGCTGGGGAATCAGCTCCAACAGCTCTGCTGTGCTGTTCCAGTTTGTTCTGTAGCCATGTGGACTTGATAAACATACGAAGCAGACATCATACCTGCACAGACAGCCAGACTGAGGCAAGCGGCCATTCTGGGGCACTCACACTCATGAGTGTGAGCTCAGGCTGTGTTAGCCATTCTGCATAGTTCGTGAGCTGAGTTAGAGGTCACTCTAAACAGTGAGGAGCCAAAGCCAAAGCCAGACCAGCCCACTTCTGCCTCTACTTGAAATGAGATTAACTTATTCAGCGGAAGATGCCCCATCTTCATATTTCTAGAAGAAATTGTTCTAGTTGGGAAGAGGAAAATAAACAAAAAAGTGTTTTAAAATAAACATGGAGTTGGTAGGACCACAAGAAACCTTTATTCGCATTTCCTCTCTCTGAGTTGCCTTTTTGTTGTCTGTCTTTTTGTTTCTATTTATTTTAACTTCAAAGAGTTGTATCCAAATGGAATACAAAGTAGGGAGAATGGCTGGAAAGCCCAGTAAGATCACAACTCTGTTTTCATCTGCAGTGGGACCTCTCTGGAGTAGAAGGGACACCCCTCAGGTGTGCATTGGAGTTGTTCCTTTATTTAGATATTATTTAATTAAGCCAGGCACACTCGTTTCCATAAGCAGCTCTAAGTAAGTGTGTTCATGCTGACATTTATGGGACGACTGCTTATCTTTTTCCTGGTTAATGCTGAGACACTGGTCATTCTCTTGGGTCGGTCATACCTCACCTTACCCAGTCCACACCACCTTGCTACATGTGGGAAGTTTGAGCCATCTCGAGATTCATCCAGAGCCTGCAGTGTCCATCATGACCCCCGGGCCACTTCTTCCAGGATGGTGATCTTGTGGAACATGCAGGACCGCTAGAGTGTTCCGTGATGGAGCACTGCCAGATCTTGGATGTATCACTGCCCTTTTAGAGAAGACCTCAGGGCTGAGGCCACAAGGGCCGGAAGGACTAGGAATCTCAGATCCTCAGCTTGCCACCAGAAATCACCACCAGGGAATGAAAGAGGAGAGATTGCATCATAGGCAGGGAAATGTGCAGAATGAAAGAAGGTAGTCCCTGATACCTTCTCCAGCAAGGTCCCATAGAAGACGGAATTACCAGCCCTAGGAGGGTGAACGGGAGTCCACAGGCGAGAAGCCAACAGCCCTGAAGCCCACCTAAAGAGGTATGCTGACTATCCTCAGACCAGCTCCCCCCTTCCTTGCTTTCACATGAGAAAGGGAAGAGTTTTGCAACCTGGTTAAAGGCTCAGATCCCTGAGATACGGGACCCATATTGCACAAGGTGGAAACAGAATAGAACCAGATAACGTTCACAAGTCAGAACAGAACCAAGACAACACCTGGTGCCATTGCCACATTCTCCAGCCCCCGCTAAAACAATAAACAAAGGACCAGAGCTCTAATGTAAAGGGAGGGAAAATCTGGCTTCCCCGAGCTCAGAATATACCAGCAGAGCCAGGTCTCCACCACTCTCTCCCCACTCGCCGCCCACGGGACAGGGCTTGGCTCTGAGGTTCGGGCAGCATCTCCCAGAGCAGATGCCTGGGGTGCAGGCAGTGGGCGCTACGGGATTCTGCTGTCCAGCTCACTCCAGCTCACGGCCCCCTCAACTTCAGAGGAAGAACTCAGATACAGGCCAACCTTTCAGGACGTCCAGATTATTTACATTTTATCATGAATGAGTTTCTGAACTCAAATCCTGTTTGTTAAAGAAGAAAGGCAAAGACCATGAGAACTCTGGTATCTTTTGAGAGGATCAGGCAAAGAAAGGAAGCATCAGAGAGACGAGTTTTCAGCATGGGAGAGGAACCAACCCAGGTCAGCAGGGTCCAGAGAGAAGGAAGGGCAGTGTCGCAGAGGCTCTGCCCGGAGCCCTGATGCCCTCTGGGTTTTCCTGGTGAGAGTAATGGTGCGCCTGCATAGACCACTCCTGAAACACGGTGGACACTCAGTGTTTACTGATGACCCACAGAAGGTTCTCGTTATGTTCTAAGCAATGGTCATGACATGGGGATAGAACCTGGGGAATCAGAAAACGAAAGGAGGACTCGGGCCCGGGCCACCTGCAGGCTGGTGCCTAGTCCTCACCCATCTTGGGCCCCTCACTGTGTCAGCGCTGGACAAAATCCAAGTCCCTAATCTACCGCCAATGCCAAGGAGTGGCTCTCCTCTCACGGGGACCTTGGGTTGCACACGGGCTCTCCCAGGGTACATGGAAGGGTCTGGAATATTAGACCCATTCAGACCCCCAGACTGCACTCCCAATCCCAGGCAGGCGACGTCCCTGCTGGAAAGTGAAAGCACGTTCTCATGTGCACCATTACGACTCTTTCTACTCTATCACCATTATTTAGAAAGGTTGTAGATATAAGTGACTAGATTCTCCCAGAAAATTCTAGAAAGCCAACAGCCTTCAAATGAGGATGGCATCTGTCCGCAGTGACTCCCACACATACTTGACTAGCTTGTCACCACCTTAGAGTCTAATTTTCAAGAATGTATGAGAGCAGAAGTAAGACTTGGTCCTCCATAAATGATGGTGATTGAAGCAGGAGGTCGGAACCACGTCCCCTTCTTTGCTGCTGGGCTCTCTATCTGCCGGCGTTGGTCTGAGAGCACTCCACGACGGTTCTTCTCCACATCCTTTTCTGTCCTTTGACTGCCCTGTTCTCTTCTGGTTGGACAGAGCTAATGTCTGTGTTTGATTGTTTGGCTGTGCTGTGATTTTAATTACTGCTTCTGCAGATTCTTGGGTGGCCAGCCGGCTGCAGCACTAACCCATCTCCCCGAGTTACGCCAGCCTGTGGGGAACAGTGCGGAGCCTGTGCCTGCCATCATTTCACGTCCAAGGGGAGGACTTTGAAAGTGTCGGGATGGGACAAATATGTGTGTGGACGTGTGGATGTGCACTCTGCTTGCGATGTAACTAGCTCCAGCCTGGATAGTGCTGTCCGGCTCTTCCGCTCCAGTATTTTCTACACCTCCCACCCACCTGCACCAATGCTGTTGTCCACGCTGGGGCTCTTCCCCGCGGCAGAGTGGTGCATGAGTGTCCGGGACGTGAGGGGAAGGGTCTTCTATGCAAAGTTTTTGCAGGTGGTTGGACCAAGAGCTTCACTGTGAGCTGCTGGGTTCGGCATAACACACTGGGCCAGCCCTCTCCAAACATGTCAGAGGTCATGCGCCGCAGCAGCTCCTGTGGAATTGGTGACAGTGTGTACCCGGTGACGTTCAGCCTGGGCTGGAAATGCTCAGCCTCACTTCCACCATACACAAAGCAACGGCTGACCCCTCCCACCTACCTGTCCTGCCCATTGCCCATCCATGTCCTTGGAGAGCCACCAAATCTTGGACACTCAGCACATCTGACTCTGCAGTGGCAAGGGAATCCCTCTGTACTGCCTTCTGCAAGGAGGGTCTGAGGCCGCCGGGGGCATGGGAGGATGTGAGTGGCGGGGCTGTCTTTCCCCAGTCATCCGGTACTCCTCTGCAGCTTGAATGGATTCTTGCAGAGCTGCTTTCTCCAGGGCTTGTCCTCACAGAAGCACAATGACCTCCCACATCCAGGAAACAACTATAGTGGGACCCCAAATCACCAGTGCCATAGATAAGGTTGGATCCCTAGTTACACTCCTAAAACTTTACACCAAGATCACAAACCAGGAGCTCAAGGGGAAGCAGAAAATACTGGACAGCAGGACAGGAGCCTCACACAGGCCCAGAAGCACCAAAGGCAAAATGGATGCAGTCAGGGAAAGAAGCAGGGACACGAGGTCCCATTGCCCCTCAGTAACCAGGGACCCCATGGACAGCACAGTCCTCACATGCTCCTATCCCACACATAAAACGGCATAGTACCTGCACAGAACCTTGCAATCCTCCTGCGGCCCCAGTCACCTCTAGCCGGCTGATAATACCAAACGCAGTGAGAACACTGTGCAGACAGGTGCTGTAGCGTAACATCATGGGATGATGACAAGAAAAACGTCTGCCCGTGGTCAGCACAAATGCAGTTTCCCCAGTATGTTCAACTGGTTGTTGGTTGAGGCTGAGGACGCGGAGCCCATGGCCACAGAAGGCCAACCAGGCATATTTAAGAGGAAACCAAGAAAGTGATTAATTTAATCAACAGGGCTTTGTAGCGGCCCTGACCTCCAAGTTTTTAATCAGCACAAAAGAGAGAGCATGGAAGCTCAGGTGGAGAGGAAGGTGCCCTGGGATGAGACGGGAGACCTGGAGTCCTGGCCACCCCACTGGGTGGTGACAGAGCTCTGATGGACGGGCCTCTAGACCCTCTGGCTGGAACTGGGCTCTTGCCATCCACCACGAGGAGACACCACCTTCCTGAGTTCAGAGTGTCTCTTTAATATCCCCTGCGTCCACCTCTGTAGACTGTTTCGAGTTGCTCAACCCTTCTGGAATTCCAAGAGGGAAGCCCTGGGCAGTGCTGCTGTGTAGTCTGAGCCCAGCTATGTCTTAGGCACCTGTCCCATCCTCAGGCAGCCATCCCCACTGGAGGGACACTGTCCTCACAGCCGAGGGCCGTTGCCACTAAAGTGAGATCAGCCAGCTGGCCCCCGCTAGCCCCGTGTGCCCAGAGCATGCCATCCGTGCGTGGCTGGAGCTCCTGACCCTGTTCCTCTCTCCGTACTCTCCAACAGTTTGCTCATTTGAGTCAATGGGTCTGTCACGGTAAAACATTTGGTCCCCTCTCCTCCACTGAGAGTCTCTCACCAGCTATGGATGTAGGCGCCCGCTACTCCACCTGAGAAAAACACTGGGGCAAATCGTGAAGAAATAACCTGCTGGTGCAGGTAGGCTTGCCTGGGCCTGTAGGGCCAGCTCACGTCCATCCTCAGTGGCCAGAACCCTGGCGCCTTTCACTATGTATCTGTTTACAGAGTTCCCCTCTTGCTGTCTCTGCAAGCACAGGGCAAAGTCACCAAGTCCTGTGGAGAAACAGCAGAGTCTGACTCGGAGCCTGATCCGCACCTCAGAGGGCAGCGCACCTTCTCGCGCCTTGGAGGCCTTCCTCATCTCTCTTGGGGTTTTCCGCTCTACCTTGGAACAGCCCCACTGTCTTCTGGCCTTCTCAAAACTGCAGGAAGCCAAGACAGACGTCACGTATTTGGAAGTCTCCAGGGAATTATAAATGTTACATTAATGTGGAGATGAACTGTCACTGTGGCGTGGAATTGGGTGCCCATGTGTGCATCAGAGACCTAGGCTTCAGAGAGATGAAATGTGACTACACACAGCCATTCCTGAGTGGTCACCCCTCTCCATGCACACCCCTGGAAACACAGTCACGGGACATGCGGCCTAGCCGAGCCCTAACACGGAAACATTCAGACGCCAAGCTGCGGCAGCATTTTCGTGGCTGGTTCACCTGCCTTTACAGATTGCAGTTATCTGCTCTAAAACTACAATGTTTGCATATTTTACCCATAAAACCTTATCTGTAAAATATCTAAGCTTCAAGATCCCAGCTACAGTCAATGTCCAAATAGCCTACATAAATCCTCCCATTGGCTCAGATGTCTCAATATAAGATGGAGAAGTCCAAGACTGTCGCAGAAGTGAAGCAGGACATCACTGAATGTCTGAAAACCACTGCTATGAAATAGAAGTCCCACTTCTATGCAGTTGTGAATTTGGGGCAATCCACTCCATCTCTGTGGTCTTAGTTTCCCACTTAAAAAGAGAGACCAGCAAGAGAGACCAGCAAAAGTGAACTATCTAAATCCAAGAGAAACAACACAGACAGGACGGGGCATGCAATGGATGGGAAATATGGAGAGGATTGCTTCGGACACTGAGGATGCCTCCCTTCAGGATCCTGGCCTTGCAACTTTGATCAGAGCCCTCTGGCCTGAACTTTGGCCTTTGAATGGTTAAAACAATGGAAGTCTGCTTATTATCTCCTTTGGAAGATCTGGTATTGTGTGGCCACCTGGAGAATCAGTCCATGCCAGGAATAGGTCACGACATTGCCTTTATACAGACCACATGAAAATCACCATCCAAATACACGTAAGCCTTTGAATTTATTTTGAAATCAATATTTCCTCATGTGTTTGGTATGTTGAAAGTGATATGAAACTCCAGTTGCATGTGGCAAGTCTGTGGTGCCATGCTGAGGAAGCATACAGTGCTCTTAACTGTACATGATGTGAACAGCTTGGAGAGCACTAGCTTGCTCAGATCCACACCAACATGAAGTCAAGATCCAGAAAGACAAGGTTGTATGCTTTGTCTGACGGGGGAAGCCAGTCCAAAATATGGGGGCGGGGAGGAATAAAAGAAAGAAAAGAATAAGGGGTGGGAAATTCCATCAAAATGGAAGAGTCATTGGTGGAGTAGGGGAAGGGGCTAGGATGGAGGGAGGAGGACGGGACAGGGGAAGACAGTGAACTGACCCTGATCCAATTCCCCTGTGCACACGTGCAAATGGACCACAGTGAGTCCCAGCATCACGCCCGCCCACCAGACACTAATTTTTAAAATTATATAAGCAAATAGCAGAAATATCAGAAATATCAATAGAGGGAGGGAAACTGGGGAGAAGGTGGGGGAGGGAAATACGGGGGACTGAATTAGAAGAAATTATATTCCATGTTCTATGACTATGTCAAAGTGAGTCCTAATGTTCTACAAAACTAAAAAGAGGGACTGGGGTTATGGCTCAGAGGTAGAGTGTATGCCTGGCATGCATGAAGCACTGGGTTTGACCCTCAGTACCACATAAAAATTTAAAAAAAAATGAGATATGGTGTCTACCTATAACTAAAAAATAAATATTTAAAAAGAACCAATAAATAAAAAATAAAAAAACAAACACAAGAGAATACCTTACCTTCATCACCACGGGAGTACAGTGCATCCTTCTCAGGGTAAGCACCTGTTGATAAAATCTAAATAAGGTGAAGGCAACTCATGGATATTAGGTTATGTCATAATTCATACTGAATTGTTTAGTGAACCCATGATAGCCAATAAAATAATCTTCAAAGATGATGAAAATCAAGCAAATAACAAGATCAATATTGAGGGTGACCTTACGATGTCGTATTCAGACGGCAGGTTGTCACTTAGATGGTCAGCTGAAGTGAGATCTTTAGTTCCATGTTGTCCCACTATTCGGAGAGTTAAAGGGATGAAGTCAATGTGCATGTCTGACATGTGACCAGTTATAACAGGACTAACCTATCACTCACTCATCTTACACAGGGCTCCTCAAAACTTTTTCATTATTGCCCCCAAAGAGACTTTTAAAACACTTTTTTTCTCATTATCTTCCTCCCACTAGACTGTAGGTACCGCGGATTCATTTTTCATCAGCACTGTGTTCCTTTGGAGGGCCACAAATCATGGTCACACCTAAGCTTTTTCACACACACTCAGCCATAGAAAAAGTTCCTGTCCCCTGGGGAGCAGCTTCTCCATTGTTGAGGATACACGGTCTGATCTAACTCGTTCTTGTCAGCGAGTTACTTTTTTAGGGTGAACTTGTGTAGTGCTGAACTGTACGTATGCATCTGACTGGGCCCAGCCAGGGTGAGTGCCCTGCCCAAGGTCACACAGCCAAGTTGCTCCTGCCTAGCACTCTGGCTCCTCAGCAGCCGGGCTTGGCTGACTCTATGTCAGACACGTTGTTGTTTCTCGTGGTGCTATGGCTGGGGACACATCCAGGGCCTCGCTGGGCAAGCTCTCCACCATGAAGCACATCCCAGCCCCAGCCAGGTCTGAGCATTGTAGCACCTCTGCTCTCCAACGCCAGAGTTCTGTCTTCCTTCGGGAGCCTGTGCACAGTGGCTTAGGGTGGAGCTGGCTTGGAAGGACTCCTTCCCGATGGTCAGGTCTTAGAAGCGCCCTTTTGGACGGACTTGAGAAGGGTCTGGGGAGGGGACAGAACTTCCAGCTTCCTTTCTGTTCTCAAAGAGTTACAAACTCCAGTTGAACCTTCAAGCCACTAGACAGGGCCACCAGCCTCCCAGAAAGCACCCCGGGGGGTCTCAGATCAAATGCTGGGGCCACATCTCCTCTCCTGTGCTGGGTCCTTAGCCTGAGTCTGCTTCCCAAGCAGTCATGGCAGAGGTGTCTGATGGCAGCTGTCACCCTCCTGCACACTGTCTGTGCCCTGCATGGTCACAGGGTGTGTCTGGTGTCGAGCAGCCTCTCTATCCCTGCGGACGGACGGTCAGTGGTGGAGGAAGAACGGCAGGC
Organism: Marmota marmota marmota; assembly: GCF_001458135.2. Taxonomy (NCBI): domain Eukaryota; kingdom Metazoa; phylum Chordata; class Mammalia; order Rodentia; family Sciuridae; genus Marmota; species Marmota marmota. The sequence continues at coordinate 1,943,862 of NW_025999992.1, forward strand.
CCATGAGCACCTCGTTGCTGCTCTCGCGCAGGGAGACTGGAAGGAACTGAAGAGGAGCGTGATGTGTGGCGTTTCGTTTCTTAGGCCCTGAAGATTGTGCTGTTCGGATGCATCTGTTTAATTTTCGGTATGGAGTCTGTTGCACTTAGTGTGTTTAAAAAGTAGGATTCTTAGTGTGACCCATTCCAAGGCTTCCGCAGAGGGATGTCCTTATCTCTGCCTCTGAGGAAGATGTGTAGGATTTTTTAAAATGTGTATGTCTTCACCGTGGACCAAAGTCCTGCTGCAGGCAAAGCTGAAGGCCCATCTGGCTCCGGTATGCGGTGGGGTGGAGCAAGGAGTGGGGCAAAGAGGCAACAGGTCCCACCTCCAGGTGTCCCAGCCTGTGGGGACTTAACCTATGTCACAGGCCGGCACCGACGTCCAGCATGTCCTGAGCACAGTCCTGTGCCTGCTGACATTCCTAGCCTGAGGCCACAGCGCCACTCTCACAGGTTCATCATGCGCACATCTTGGTATTCACATTTATTTCTCTGGCCCTTCTGAAACATACCATTTTCTTCAAGAAAAGAAAAGCCTCGCACCTCTGAAATTCCAAACGGTTTGCATGATGTTAACTTTTGCAAAGCCTGTGTTAGAAAAGCAAGTGGTGGCACAGGTTTTATGGGCCTTGGTCCCCAAACCTCCCAGGGTAACAATGATAGTGAGCTTGCTACGGCTCCACTGATCCATGCCCCCTAAAGATTGTGACATCCTGCTGTGAAAATCAAGCCCAACTGATGGATCCAACCATTCCCTGCAAAGCACATCCTAAAACATTGGCTCCTGGTCACAGTTCCTACAGGAAAAGTGGTCAGTTCTGACAGAGAAGAGGTCATGGCTCAGGAGCCAATCAGCAATGCCCTGAGGAAAAGACCATTAGGTGATCATGATGCTGCGGGAGCAAATCATGAGTTCCCTCCTTCACGCTTTTTTCTTCTCCTGACACGACCATTGCATACAGTCCTCTGGGTATCTCACTTGCTTGGGGATGCTGCCAAAGGGTCCTTCCCAGTGGCCCATCAGGGCTTCTCTCATTATCACCAGGACAGGGCACCCAGGCTCCTGCTCTAGGCTGGTGCCCTCTCCGCTAGTCTGGGGACTTTCTATGCTCAGAGCTCTACATTCTGAGCTGATTTAACAATAGCTTTATCACTTCCCAGCAAGGTCCTCTTCCTGATCCTATGACTCTGAGCATAGATTCACAAATAACCACTCTCAAACAAATCTGTACTATATATATATATATTTTTTTTCATTCTTCTTCAGAAGTGGGTACATTCTAGCAAAAGCAAAAAGTAATACAGAAGCCTGGCACAGTGGTGCAGTCCAGCTCCTGGGAGGCTAAGGCAGGAGGGTCACCTGAGCCCAGGAGTTCAAGGTCGGCATGGGCAATGTAGGTCCCATCTGAAAAGAAAACAAACAGAAGCCACACAGAAGATGAGCCTATGGGGAACACCTCCTCAGCAGGCAGCAGTTGTCCACAGGACACCTCTGGACGGGCCATGTGCAGGGTCCAGTATCTAAACCTAAGACATCAGGAGGAAAGAGTTCACCGCAAATGGATTCCAAACTGCTGGTCTCATTCTGGCTGTTTACACCACACTGGTGGAACCAGTTGGGAAAACAGAACATTGAAACAACTTGAATGTCAAGAAGGGGCCAAATTACAGTTGGCCCTTGGTTTTATTCTTTCTTATTTATATAACAAAATCAAATAACTACTGAAGTGAATGTATTAACTACTTGTTGTACTAATGTGTAATGAATGACCTTGACATTTTTCAGTCACTATCAACAAAGCTGCTTATAGGAAAACACCTGCTCCTCATAGCCTCTTCCGTTGTTTGCTTGATCCAAATATTCCCTGGGACTGAAAGGCATTAAGTGGGAGAGAGAACTGCAAAACCTCAACGTGACCGAGGATCCTAGTGTGTGTTCCTTTTTTGGTACGGGCTGGTGTGTGTTCTTGGTGCCAAGGCCCATGTTTTGCCTAAGCAGGCAATGAGTGCTATATCATTTCCAACTGCCCAACATTTGTGAAGAAGTCAAGTTCTTCATTTAAAATGAAAATCTGACCATCTCTTGAGAGACATTCAAATCCTACATATCACTGTGGCCGCCCACGCCAGGCAACCAGGATGAGCATACCCTAACCCTAACCCTAACCCTAACCAGAAAGAGGGAGCCAGGCAAGATTCACTGGAAACACATCCATGGCTCCAGGGCATCATTCCCAGGGTCTTCTTGAGCCCACACAGAGATGCTGATGTTCATGGTCAGCAAAGAGTGGTGACATTGACTCTCAGGACACTCTGTAAGGGAGCAGCCGGTATGTGTGGTATGTGTTATAATTCCCCATGTTAATGATGGAAAGAGGAATGATGGTAATATTTACCATCACACCAAAACACTGGTGACGAGGTAGGGTGGGGGCGCTGGGAAAGTGGAAACTGTCAAGTGCATCCTCTTGTATTTTACTATCATAATGAAGTCAAGATCCAACTAGTTTTGAAAGTCTAATGCCTAAGGAATTGAATTATTGCTTTGTTCAAAGGGGCAGAAAACTCTCTTGGAAAGTCAGGCATTCATGTAACGTGTTTTATTTAGGGAAAACCCTAGCAGGGCTGAGTCAAACAATGCTCTCTACACCCATCTCATGCCTGCTCTTTGTCCCAGGAGAAGAGGTGGACTGACATTAGCTTAGGAGCCCATTAAGCTGGCTGGGAGAAGTGAAGGGCTCCTCTGCAGAGGGATCTCCCAGGTGAAGTAGGGGCTTTGTACCAGCTCTCCAGGGAATTCAGGACTAGGGAGGAAGCTGTTTCTGCCTTGAAGTCTCAAAGGCCAAAGGAAAATCACCCTAAAGGAAAAACACCCCTTCCTCAGACCACAGGACACAAATAAGATCATCCTGTTTGTGGTTATTAGATTTGTGGTGGGGGAGGATCAGAGAAGGAGAATAAGGGAGAGGTTCTCTCAGATTTCTCCTGTGTTTCAACAAGTCTTCTGCTTCCTGCGAGGGGGTGGAAAAGATAAAGGGCTCCTGCTGCCTACATCTTGTTCCTCACAGGTCAGGGCCTGCGACAGGGCTTCTATGCTCCCCAGAGTAGCCCAAGTGCTCACTAGCGATGGGGGCTTGCAGTGAAGGCTGCACAGGCTGCAGAGCAGTTCTGCTGATCCCAACTCCTCTCTAATCTCTCTCTCTCTCTGGCACGTGTATGTGCAAGAGCACACTCACGGCCCAATCTTAGCAGGCCCACTTTGCCCAGCTCCCACTGCAAACCCGCAGCCTGGTGGGCCCTGGACAAAAGTATGGAGACGCTTTCCAAGTGTGAATCCATACCCATGCGGTGGGCCCGAGGGTGAAGGGCCTATTTCCTCACTCGCAGAAGGGATGTAGTCCCAAACCTGTAAGCCCCTCAAGGGAGTGGTAGGGAGGAAGCGCAAATGGAGCGGGCAGCTGGGCAGGAGGGAAAGGACTGGGGCAGGAGGGGAGGTGGAGGGAGAGGGCAGGTAAAGACGGGGCGGGGGAGGAAGGGGCTCGGGAGGGAAAGGATGGGACAGAAGGAGGAAAGGGAGGAGGAGAAAAAGGAGAAGGAAAGCTAGGGGCGCGTTCAGCCAAGAGGTCCAAAGGGGCCCTGGGAGGAGGGGAGGAGGAGGGGAAGAAATGGGGAGAGAGTGGGAGGA
>NW_025999992.1:1947865-1955154 GCF_001458135.2 Marmota marmota marmota
CACGGAGCGCTGGAGATGTCCTGTCCGCGCCGCCTGCTGCTGAGCTACCTGTTCCCGGCCCTCCTGCTGCACGGTGAGTACCGCGGGGAACCAGCTGCGCCGCGCGGTCTGCACTGCCCCTCGCGGGCCGGGGACAGCCCTGCTCCGCTGCGGCCCCACGGTCCCTGTCCCGTGCTGGGGCTCCGGAGCTGTGTTGCTGCCGAAGTGTTCTTTCTGCAAAGGCGCAAACGTCGCCCACACCGACGCTTTTATCTCCAGAATCTGTTGCTTCGTGTCCGAAGGAATACTTTTATCCACTCTGTTGGCTTTTCGGACTGGAGACTGTCATGAAATCGCAAGCTTCGCGATCCTGTTTCCAAAGTGTCAGCGCGCAGGGGCTCTTAGTGCGGTCCGAGCCCTTACTGAAAAGAGAAACCTTGATCGCTTAAGGGCAGTACACCTCGCGGTGTCCGTGTGCGGTCCAGGACCTGTGTTTGTGGTCTGCTTGCACTCTGGGCTCTCTCTGGGAAGGTGGGGTGCGGTGGCCTCTGCTGGCCCTCTGGGTGCAGTTCAAGGGCTTCTGGTAGCTAGGATTTAACCTGAAACCCAGTTTACTAAGGTTCCCGGGACCTGATGCCCTGCTTCTCTCACTGGATGTGTTCTGTTTGTGCTTCCCGTGCCACATTTTCTCGGGAGTGTCAGCCTTTGAATAGAGTTCCAGAAATCGCACTGAGCAATATAACAAATGCATTGGTGTGAAGAAGGTAGGTTTTGTGCAGGTCATTGTTGATATTCATAGTGGCCATTGCAGAACACAGTGTGCCAGAAAATATCCTAAGCAACTGTCCCTAACAGCCAGACACCTGACATCTCAAGAGTGACTTCAGGACTGTCCTTACCCTGAACCCACCACAGTCACCCCAGAACTTGCAGCTGCCTCTGGCTTTACAATGCCTTGGAGTCAGCACTGAAAAACTGGGCTGTCGACCCCGGAGGATCAAGGAAAGGGAAGAGAGTTTAACCCACAAGCTGCTGTGTCTTTCTTTCTTTGTAGTCTTGCCACCAGTGGGAGGCTCCTGTAGCTCCCAGGCCCAGCGAACATGTCTGGTTGGGCCAGACCTGCTGATTGCCAAGGTGTGCTCTGAGCCCCAGCCATCCCCACGCTCTCAGAGTTAGGGTGGAAGCTGGCAGTTCAGAGCAGAAGAGAGAAGGTGTAATTACAGGGTTGGGCTCCTAGGCCCATCTGCTTAGAATTACAGAGCAGTTTTAATCTTTGGCTGAAACATGAAACAAATCAGAGCCAATGAGCAGATCAAACAGCAGCTGCCACACACACAAGAAAAAAGAGAGACAAAACAGGCAAAATTGGCCCCTTTGAAAGACTTGTAGTATCTGTGGAGAAGAAGGTCATGCAAATGAAAATTCAATTCAAATAAGAGAAATTACTTAAAAATTTGGCATGTGCAGAATTCTTTGCAGACAAGCACTGCCTTTTGAACTGCAGAAGAGATCTCAGAGGTGTAGCTCGGTTTCCTCTAAAGAGTTCCTCCCTCCTTGGAAAGGTGGGGGTTGTCTATACACTCCTCCCCCCAGGCCAACCTGGGATGCAGTAGCTGGCAGACATCAAGAGCCCAAGCATGTCCATATGTCCTCTGGTCTAGGATAGCCCCATTTCTCTTGACTTTGAGATGTGGTGGTTCCTTGGAGTCTGGGTCAGCCTGCCTTGGTGGGAGGGGTCATAGTGGAGCGGGGCAACTGGAAGACGCAGTCTGTGGAGTCTGTGTGTATGCGGAGGGGAAGAATTTAAGATAAAAAAGGAGGTTTGCAAGTTTAATTGGATGATATGGCTTAACCTACCAAAAGCATCTACAATTCCAAAATAAATTTGCAGTGACAAAATTCTCCAGAAGCTTTTGGAGATCAATGCAAGAAGTAAACAGAGGGGATAGTAGTTCAATTTATAAATCCTCAGAAAGGTTTATCTTAATTGGTTAGGATGATGTCAAGCACCAGGAAAAAAAAATGGATATAGCCTCCTCCCAATTTTTGCTTGATGGAAGTAGTTTTAACAGAAAAAGGGTATTGATCCACTTGACCCCAGGAATGTTTTCATGGAGCATGTCCTCCTGCTCAACAGAGGGTTTCACAGGCATTTAAGACTTCTGTAGAAGCAAGATCAATCATTTGTGTCAGTAGACATGTGTCTGTGTGAGGGAAGTCCTGAAATCTTCTTAGAGTGACTTAATGACTTTTTCCTGATAAGTAGGCATTTGATTTCTGGAACTATGTGATACCATTTTTCTCTTTATGATAATAACTTTGTAGATGGAAGCAAGTGTTCAATGTTTCTAAATGTACTTGTGACAAACTTTAATACATTTATCTTCACACACACACACTCAGAGGGTTGCACTGACAAGTCAGGTCAATGAGATGGAAAAGCACACAGAGCCAGGTGAGGACACAGGTGACACCGTCATGTGTGGCATCCAGCCTTTGTTCAGGTTCTTGGCCACATCATTTCAATTCATTGCAAGTCATAAATCACCCCTAAGTTCTGTTGGTGAGTAAATTAGTCTCTGGCAGGACTTGAGCCTAGTGTTTATTTTCGTTCTTTTTTAAAACTGTAAATGTCGGGCAAGACCCAGGTTCAAAATGTGTTGGCATCAAAGTACACATGTCACCTTTGCTCTCCTCTTCTTCGGACTCTGAAAACAATTGCATTTCTTAATCCAAATAAAACCTGTTGAGTGTCATGAAAGCATGCAGCTGGGAAATATCCATTATCACTGTTTTCTTTGCTTAGAGGAAAGCTGCGGATGTTCAGATGTCCAGTTCTAAAAGTCAGTCAGCCCCAGAAAGGCAGATTAGCAGGAGGCATCCAGATCGAGTGAGTAAGTGGTGTTTGAACGCCCAATGAGGCGCCTCCTCTTGGTTTGCGGGGACCTGACGCTGGGCCAGATGTGGAGCATGTCCGGCAGTGTATGACTTTGAAAGGGGACACTGACCTTTGGGGAGGTGGAGATTTCTCCAACAATTCCCCTTCACTCAGGCTTATGCTGTCCAGACTTAAAGACTGAGTGGGTGACCATCAGAATGAGAGGAAACTTTTAAATGGCACAAAATAGAAATCTTTGAAACTCCAGTTTATTGAAGATAGTTTTTGTACCAAGAAAGCCTTCCCCATACCCTTTGCCATCTTTTTCATTAAAAGAAAAGGAAGTCTCGGAAAGGAACCTGACTCATTTGTGCACAAAGGGCCGAAGGCCTCGGGCCCTTGCTGGATATTTCCCTTGTTAAAAGAATGGACTTGCTTCAGACGTGGCTCAGGTGGCTCAGGAGCTTACAGTCACCTGCCCTCTTGTCCCCCTCAGAAGAGAAGAGGTCTAGAGAGGTGGGAGCAGTGGCCGTAGTTACCTGCTGTTGAGGGGTGTCTCATGACAACGTGATGCAGTGGGTCAAAGTGAAGCATAGAGCAGTCTGCTGGCGATGGCCTGGGCGCAGGGTGTCCAGTACTCGCCACAGGGCGGGTCTGCAGCAGGCTCCATGCCTGCAGCTGAGGCCCTTACCAGGGACCCTGGGGAGGCCATGTCGCCAAGGCTCCTGTGCGTCCCTCCCAGTCCAAACGTCTGTGGACTGCTCATGGGACACTTCATTCACTTTGAGTAGATCCTTCTGGAAAGGGAGTGAGAGACAGGTTCTAGGTCAAGGGGCATGTGGTGTCCCACTAGTGTCATGAAGGGCGCTTTGATCATTCCACTGGCCCCTCATTCCACACTCACTTGTGAAGACCTGCTAGGTGACACGTGCCAGTGTCACCGCTGCCAGGGTGGAAACTGGGAGGGGTGTCCTCTCCCCAAGGACTCCTGCAAACACCCAGGATTAGGAAGAAATGCCCACTGCAGAGCCCCAGAGCCAGAGGACAGCCCCCCTGGGCCACTCTACAGGCTAAGGATCCCACACATGCCTCACCACACACACACACACACACACACATCTCATACACACACCATACACCACACACACACATCCTAAGCCACATACACACACATACCCTATACACACACCCATACACCACACATACACACCCCCTACGCCACACACACACACACACATACACACACACCCTACGCCACACACACACCCTACGCCCCCTCCTCACACCCTATGCCACACACATACACACCCAATACACCACACGTACACCCTACGCCACATACACACACACAACCTATGCCACACAAACACACCCTATGCCACACACACATACCCCCCGTAAACACACACCCATACACCACACACACACACACACACTCTACACCACACACACACACACACCCTATGCCACACACACACCCCATAAACACACACCCATACACCACACACACACACACACACCCTACACCACACACACATCCAATGCCACACACACACGCAAACACACCCTACGCCACACACACATACACATCCATATACCACACACACACACACACTCTACGCGACACACACACACACCTTATACCACACACACACACCCACACACTACATACCCTCACACTACCCACACACTTACAACACACACACACCCCATACCCCATATACCACCCACACACATATACCACACTTACACATACACCATTCACACATGCCATGCACCACACACACACACACCACACACACACACCCCATACACACACCCCATACACCACCCCCCCACACACTCCCTGTACACACACTCAGCTTTACAGTCTCTGGTTTGACCCCAGTATCTAGCCCAGGGACCTTGGCATTGAAAATGATGTCACTGGAAAATAACTCATCCACTAAAGTTAAATGGAGCCAGGCTTGAAGCTTTGACTTTATTATTTCTCCTAAAAGGAGACCACATTTAGTATGAAGGTGTACAATTGGTAAAAGCAGTTCTCTTAGCTTTTTATTGCAGAAAAAAAATGGAAATGAATATAAGACCTTGGTAAGCACCCATCACGTTTGAATTGCAGCAGAACCAGCGTGTCTGCACCCACGTCCATTGTGTCCCAGGGGACAGCCCTGGAGCTCGCCCGACAGGACCCACTTCAAAGCACACCTTCATGAGGAGGGTGCCTGTTAAATAGCCGGCAAGTTCACGGCCACATAACTAACTGCGCTTCATCTCATCAGCTGCCCTCTACACGTCGGCCAGTTCTGACTTGAGGTGCGCCCGTCACTGCATGGCCCAGGTTTGCAGGCAGACCAGTGAAGGAGGGAACCTGCAGAGTGAATGGGAAGAGAGCCGTTCAACCTCTGCCCATGCAGACACCCGGCACCCATCTGTCATCCCAGCTACCTGCCGTCCCAGGCAGGAAGCAGCAGGCTCGAGGCCAGCCTCCACAATGTAGCCAGACCCTGTCTCAACGGGCTGGGGTGTAACCCAGTGGTAGAACACCCCTGGGGGCCATCCCCAGTGTCCCCCAGCAAATACTTTTACCCACAGACAGCCATCAGTATTTTAACTAATGTGATTTTTTTGTTCTGTTAAGATGGGTTTTTCTAAAGTATTAGAGTACATATGGAGAGCCCATCCTGATCTAGATCCAGTTCAGCCCACGTGTGCTTAATAATTGTTGCTCCCTCCCAACAAGGTTTACGTTCTGTGCATGTGAAGTTTCCCCGTCAGTCCTGACAGCAGGGGAGTGTCGGGGCCACCTGAACAGGAGCTGTGCACCCACCTCTAAGTCCTGAGTACAGAGGTCTTGGACTGTATGTACTACACCTGCAACACAAGTGGACTTCACCTCTGCTCAGATAGGAAAGGTACAGCTCTGGGAGTGGGTGTCACCCGATGGGGTGAGTGACACCCACCTGTTTGTTGTAATCCTACCCTTCTGCCCTTTTTGACTAGAATGTTCCATGGATTAGCTCCACCCAGGGGAGAATCTGTGGAATTTTCATTTCCTGTCAAGGGTGGTCCTTGCCTAACAGAGACCCCAGCACACAGTAGGCACCTGCAGTGTTGAAGGAAGGCAGGTTGAGCTTCTGAAGGCACTGCCCCTCCCGCCCCCACTTTCTTGGAAGGTCCTGCCTGATCTCCCCGTGCCTGGTCTGCTTTCTGAGTGCACCTGGCACCACGTGGTGACCGTAGCAGAACTACCTTCCTCCCCTGAACACTCTGTGTGCGGGATTCGGTGAATTCAAGGGGCCTAAACTGCTCGGTCACTTTTACTTTGGGGCAGTGCTGGGGATTGGACCCCAGGCCTCACCTAGGCCTGCATTCTACTCTGAGCTACACCCAGCCCCACGTGGACTTCCACTTAGGCAGGCAGCCCTACATGGACGGCCAACCTTCTGCTGCCTTTCATTTAGGAAAATCTGTTTCCTATTTGATGTCCTGGGAATTTTCGTTCTCTGAACAGGAGACAACCGAGACTGTGATGGTCAACAAGGTCTTTGCGTTGTCCTTGGGGAGTACCATTGTGGAGTGGCACTACTGGGGGAGTAAATCCCCAGTGCACACACATGGATAGCCTGCGGAGCTCCTGGGTTTCGTGGAATGTTCTGGAAGTGGTAGTCTATAAAACTGTGCCCTGGAGCCAGAAGGACTTAATTCGTTTTCAACAGGTGAAGTTTCCTTCCAGAATCCACTTACTTCTCCCATATTCTCCCGGCCATAATTCCCTCTGGGTCCGTCCAGGCCTTGCAGTGACAGAATGGCCCCGCTGGGCGCGGAGCCTGGGGCTGCCTGAGCACTGGTGCCGTGGACTGCCGGGGTCCCTCAGTGTCCTCTGGCACTGCAGAAGCAAATCGTCAGAAGAGCCAACGGCAGCTGCACATTTCAACAGCAGCGTCCACATTTCAACAACCAGATATGTGATTGACAACAGTACACAAATAATCCAATTAAGGGGAGGGTTTTTAAATTACGGTAGGTGATAAGCACATTTACTACTAGGAATGACAGGTGTCCCAGGCAAGAATGGTCATCATTGTCAGCTGCGGTTGTTTTGTTCTGCCTTGCAAATCATCAGGATGATTGATGTGTGCCACTTAAGATCTGTTAAAGTAGGACGCAGAAGGACTTTCAAAAGTCCCTTTTCAAGAGTAGTGCTGAACCTGCCCGCCTACTCCCTCCCCTCCTCGGGTCCTCCCTCTTCTTTCACCCCCAGTTTGCAGAAAATGGTCAGCGCCCTTCAAGACCACATAAAGGGTGGAATGCCATTTGCTGAAAGTCGTCACATTTCTCATTTACTTGTGCAGAAACGATACCAGACTGAGCCGGTGCAGTAGGCTCCTCGTGGTCTTCCTGCTTCTGATCTGCTTGTCCCTAATCCCTC
>NW_025999992.1:1955918-1974557 GCF_001458135.2 Marmota marmota marmota
CCCCCCCCCCCCGAAAAAAGTAGTCTTTCCAAAATGTCAATGGCATTCTCCTCCTGCCCTTACAGTGATGAAAGCTGTGGGGTGCCTCTTCAGCTTCCCAGAGGGGCCTCCCTCCGCACGTACATCCTGCTTGACCATGGCTGCCTGCCCTCTGCCCACGGGCATCTCCATCCCTGAGCCTGGTTCTCCCCACGGGCACAGCAGCGCCCTCCTGTTGGAGGTGGTGTCTTCTGCCTGGACAGCCCTTCCTTCATCGGGCAGAGATGTCCTCCATAACCCACAGGGAGATGCAGGGCCTGCTTCCTTCACAAGCCCCTCTGGGGCCTAGACCCTCACCCAGCCCAACCTCCAGGCTATAATGTCCGCAGCTGCCGTGCAGGGAGCAGTACCCTGACCCGCAGGCCTCCTGACTGTGGGAGTGAACGGCTGGGCTTACACCTCCAGGGGATGCGGGAACACAGGCCCCTGGTGGACCAGAATTCTCAGGTGGTATCCCTGGAGGGGGCACCAGGGCTGCTCTCAGAGGAAGCCTCGGATGTCAGGACGCTGCTATGTCGCTTGCTCCTCTGCTCATGCACTCGTTCTGCCCCATGGTCTCCTACACTTCCAGTCTCATGACCTCTCCTCACCTAGCCTTCCTGCCTTGTACTCTCTTCTCGCACACTCTGCCTGTCTCCACATGATCTCCTCTGGCACTCTTTCGCCGAGACACTGTGACGCTGTGACGCAGGATGCAGTGCAGCCTAGAGGACTCGCCAGAGCTGAGCAGAGGCTGTGGCCCCCCGCTGTTCCTCCAAAGCTGAGATCAGTCAACCTCATTTTGAAAAACAAGTTACCAAGCCTCAGGTGTTTTGTCAGAGCAGTAGAAAACAGACCAGTGTGAACACCAGCCCGTCCTTCTGCCCCACACTGAATACTGCCCTAGAGCGTGAGCCTGTCACAGCGTCCTTGGTGAGCTGTGACAGCTGTGGGTGTCTCCCTACCTGGCTGCTCACTGAGGCTCCCACTGTACTGACTGCCTCAGGGGCCCCTCAGCCTGGCCCACTCGCAGTTGCTTGGGTATTGGTTGGCAGAAACCCAAACCAGTTGAACACTTCTTCCCTGCTTTCCAATGATGGGCAGATTGGGCTTTGTTTCCTCAACCACTGGTTGAAAGGAGGCTGCCTTCCCTGTGTGACTCCAGCCTCAGGAACAACCTGTATATGTGCTCACTGCCACTCTTCTGCCTCTAGGGTCCCACTTTTCCTCCCAGGACCCCTCCTTCGTCATCTCTACCCTTTTCAACATCTATGTCAGAGAGACTTTGAGAACCTCAAGGTCCAAGAGCTTGCCTTTGTTCGTCTCTGTGCCTCTGGTCCCTAAAATAGACACAGTAAGAGTTGATGGGCATTCATTGAGCCAGCAGAACAGACAGGCTCCAGGTCTGGCGCTCGGGGTCCCGCCCCTTCCACTCCAGGGCCACGGGTGCTTGGTGAACGCTCCTGAGAGCTAGCTGCTTGTCTGTCTTCCCGGCTCAGAGTAAGGCTGACCCTGGGCAACTTTCACCATTATTTTAACTGTCTTCTAGTTAGGAGGGACCTTTTGAGGTTGGCCTAAGAGCCTTGTCACTAACATTGATGGTAATGACACCGCTGTGCTCAGGAGAAGCCGGCTCTGGCAGGTGGGTGACACCTCTGCTCACGAGAGATGCGGATACCAGCGCCTGGAAGGTTCAGGTGTTGGCGGCTGCCGTGCTGACAGGGGATGGCCAGGGGCAGGACGCCCTTGTTTCCTGCTTGGAGTTCTTTATGGTGGGATTGCAGTGGCCAGGAGGGCGGCCCGCCTTTGCCCCTGGCAACTGGACTCAGACACGCCTTTGAGCACTGGCACTTCCTTCCCATGTGCCTTTGGGCTCCATACCTCTAGTCTGATGGCAGATAGGCTGGTTCTGAGAATCAGGAGCACACCACTGAGTCTGCGTGTGTAGTGCCCCCCCTCGCCCATGGCTCCTGCCCTCCGCCCCGACCGCCAGGCCTGTAGCAGAGCATGGTGCCTGTCAGCCATCAGTGAAGCCACATTCTGTCATGGCCAGAGCGGCTGCCGGGCATGTGCTCTCCTACAGCTCCTTCAGTGACTTAGAGTCGAGGGTGCCCAGGAGAGCCAGGCCGTGCTTACACTCCACTGCCCAAACGCCAAGGGCAAGCAGTGGCCATGCATCTGCGTGAGCAATCCCCACGTCTCCCTGTATAGATCAAAGGAATGTCAGAGCCACCCCCGGCTGCTGCAGTGACTCACTGCTTCCCAGAACTACTGTTAAAGCCTCGTGTCATCGTTCAAATGCAATTGTTTTTGTCTCTGGTAACAAAATACTGATGCATCTTAACCATCATTGAAATCGCGGGTTCAGTGAAACCCTCCCCGTGGCAGGTCCAATTTCCCCCCCCACCCCCCCGAGCGGCCCCTCCACTGCACCCGTCTTGTTATCTCCATGGAAAACACGTGCAGGTGGCGGAGTTTACCACCGCGTTTTAGAACACAGCCTGGCTGTGGTCACTGATGGCACCTTTACTGAATGCTTGGGTCCTGTTTCAAGTAGACCCTTCTCCGACTCCCAGTGCCTTGTGAGTTTGGCTAAAACCTATCTGAAACTCCTCACAGCGTAATCGATCACACGTGGACCCTCCAACAGCAGGCCGTGTTGCCTTTTGTTCCTTGATTGCTGAACAGGGACATTCAGAAAAGCTTTACTGTCATCAAGAGAATCGCAGCCCCGGGACTCGGGGAGGTCCTATGAGCATCTTATCTCCTGCGTCAGATTGAAACCAAATAAGAGGACAATGTAGTGTGGACAGATGGGGGTTGAAGACCAGACAGTGAAGAGCACTCAGTCAGAGGACGCTGTCAATGGTGTCCATGATAGGAGGGCCAGTCGTTCACCAGATTCATCCCTTGCTGACTGCCCCAGTGCCAGAGCTGACCACTGAAGGGCAGCGTCATCAGACCTGGGGGAGCTGATCAAAATGCACATACTTTGTAAACAGCCTGGCTCTCAAAACAGAAGGAGAAAAATGGCTGGGAAAGACAACCTGTCTCCTCCCATGGCCTGGGGAGGGATGGTGAGGGCTGCGGGGACACACCAGGAGTGCCCCTCCAGTAGGAGGACCCTCCCACATAGTAACAAGGTCACCAGACAGAGATCTCCCGTTTCTGCAGTTTCCCTCATTCCAGCTCAAGCCAGAGGCAGTGGACTGGGCCAGACAGAGCCAGCGGGGAGACTGCATTAACCTGAGCTACTTAACCCTAACCCTAACAGCATAAACCTAACCCTGACATCCTAACCCTAAAACAAATACCCTAACCCTAACTGCATAATCCTAATACCCTGACCCTGAAACCCTAACCCTAACCCTAACTCTAACACTAACAACCTAACCCGATCCCCCTAACCCTAATTCTAACACCCCAACCCTAATACAAATACCCTAACCCTAAAACAAATACCCTAACTCTAACTACATATTCCTAACACCCTAACCATAACCCTAACACCTTAACTCTAATCCTGACTCTAAATACCCTAACCCTAACCCCCTAGCCCTAACCCTAACCCCCTAACCCTAACCCCAACCCAGTCATCTTTGTCCGGGATCGCTGGTCACGGTTTACCTGGTGGAGATGCCAGGAGGTGCCATGCCTCCTTGCCATGGGCTCAGGTGAGGTGCCAAAGCAGCTGAAATCCTGCTCCTTCTCAAACCAGCACTCACCTGCAGGAAAACCCAGGTCACACGTGGGGACGCTGCCGTCTCGCAGCCGGGACTCTCCACCAAACAGTAGCTCCATCTTTGAGTTTTTCGACCACATGATAGCAGATACCTGGATATGACAGAAATCTAGAAATTTCAGATATCTGGATGTCACCTGCCTGCAGGCCTGAGTGTGTCCTGGTAGATTTTCTTCATGTGGCTGTAAGTCACTGTACTCTGGGTCTCACTTGTGATTTCAGATGGCCCTCGTGAGCCATGGTCTCCATGAGGTCATTCAGGGGTTGGATGAAATCGAAGGATCGCCTCCTCAGGAGCAGTGATCTGATGGGTCGTTTGACTTTATGTAGATTCTGTCGTATTTTCACACATTTGTCTAACTCATGTCTCTTTCTGTTGACATGGTGTCAAGTACATGGCGGGCCCTCCCTAAGACCCATCGATTTGTTGGTCCCTTCAGGAGAGACTCTCAAGGGGGACTGGGCTCTCAGCGATGCCCCATTTGTCCCCATTGCTTTCCTCTGGACGTCAGCTGGTGGTGACTTTGCATGGGTAGATGGTGGCCAACCTAAAATACCGTTGTGAAGATAAACTTATTCCTAGTCGTGCTTTACTCTCCAGAAACAAAATTGTGATCTTCTCGTAATTATCTTGATTAAAAAGACTGTGTGGACTGTTCAGTTTTTCTGAGACTGGGTTCTTGTGGAGCTCCGTCTTGGAGGCTGATAGCCCAGTTAGCACAGTACTGGCTCTCCTCTGGGCCCGTGGCTGTGTCACAGGACAGTCGGCATGTTGGCAGGAGCACTGGTGAGAGGCGGAGGTCACATGGCAAGTCAGGAAGTATAAGAGGCTGGGGAGTGGCCAGGCACGTTCTTTTATGACAGCCCCCTTGCGACCACCATCCAGGGTCCCACTGACTGCACTCATCTCCTGAGGGCAGCACCCGGTGGCCTAAATGTCTGTCCTGGGCCCCATCTCCTGAAGCTCCCTCTACCTCTCAGCAACACCACACTGGAAGCCAAGCTTTTGACTCGCAAGCCCTTGGGGACACACTGCACTCAGATCAGAGCAAGGACCTCCACCCAGAGGCGGAGAGAGCTAGAAAATGCACGTGCTGGTGTGAGCAGATGGGGCCACCAAGGGAAGAGATTCCCTGCCGGAAGCTCCAGAGCTGTTCCCCGGCCCCTGGTCCTTCCATCTCCAGGCTACGTTTCTACCGAGACTGGTGCCCTAGCTCTCTCCTTCCTCATCCACAGGTGGCCTGGCACGTGTCCACCCTTCCGAGTGACCCCTTTCTCACGTCTCCCTTCAACCCTGTCTCCTCCCCTGGTGGCTCTGGGACATGTCCATGGCTGTCCTCCATAGCTGTGGTCACTCCCTTGCCTGCACCACACAGGTGCTCCCACAGGTGCCTGCCTTAGTCACCGTTCATAGATGCACGGATTCGAACTCCTGTTTTGCTGGTACCTAGCCAGGTGACCTCAAGCAAAGCAAGCCCTTGTCCCCATGGACCTCAGTTTTGCCACCTGGGAAGTGGCTCCCAGGGACACTTCCCCTTGGAGAGTGGGTCCTGTGGGAGCCAGCAGAGTGGCACACAACAGAGGAAGCCTTCAGTCTTCAAATGCTCCAGGCCCTTCCCTAACTGCCCACCTTTCTTTTCCAGGGCTGGGAGAGGGTTCTGCCCTCCTTCATCCTGATGGCAGATCCCATCCTCGGTCCTTAGAGAAAAGTGCCTGGAGGGCTTTCAAGGAGTCCCAGTGCCATCACATGCTCAGACACCTCCACAATGGCGCGCGGATCACTGTGCAGATGCCACCGACCATCGAGGGCCACTGGGTCTCCACAGGGTGAGGGCTCAAGGGTTGCGGAGGTGGGAGGGGCTGGGGAGGGACCAGAAGACTCTCTGTGAGGTTTCTCTGGTTCTTGGACTCTATATAGCCTACAGTGTTGTGTGAGTCCTAATGAAGGACCAGGTTAGAAATGATGGTTGGTTAAGAAACAGAGCTAAGTGCTGTAGAAATCCTACGCTGGAGCAGAGATTATATTGTGCTACTTGAACCACAGCCACGAGTGAATAGATCCTTGTTTACTGAACTCTGCGGGACCACTGTACATAAAAAGAATCCATTAGCAAGTGAAATTAAGCGTCTGTGTGTCACCAACCCTGAACATGCCTGGCAAGCTCCTGTGGCCTCTAGGTTCTAGCCATAGCCTGGTAACTCAATATGTGGCTTCAGGGCTCCCAGAGCAAGGTGAGAGCTGCCTGGGCCAGCCAGCGCGTGATTCTGAGATTCGTTTCCATGCCATGAGGCTGAGATTTACCCCAGTTTGAGCTCCAGCTTATCTTCGATTAGAGCTTTTAAAAACAGTCTAGAGGCAGATCTGTGATGTTTTTTTCTGCCCACTAAATTGTCGAGCATTAACTAGACAAACCCTGGGATAGGATCGCTTCTCCCCGTGCACTGTTCCTGGGGTTGGATAAGTAGCCTCCAGGTTCCATGGGGAGGGATCAAGTGCATGTCAGAAAAGAGGGAAAAGAAATGTTATAAGATGATGAAGATTCAGAATTTTTTTTCTGAAAATGGGAGTCTCTTAAAGTAAAGGCATTATAAATTATTTGCATAAGATTCTTAATGCAAGATCATAACTTTAAAATGGTCATTTATTAGGTGCCTACCACGTGCCAAGCACTATGTTATATTTCCTGTATAAAGCAGTGCACCAAACAGACTTGGTCCCTATCTTCAGGGATATTACAAATACATGTAAATCTATACGAAGAAGTCCCGTGGCCGAGGGGCACGGAGTATGACAGGTGGCAGGAAAACACCAGGGCCCCCACTTCAGGATAAGGGTGGGGGCCAGAAAGTCCAGCAGAAGTGAGCTGCCTACAGAGGCTATGGGAAGGGCTTCAGTCTGGAGGAACTAGCAAAATCTAGGCTGGAGGCAGAGTGGTCAAGAAGACCCTGCAGCCAGCTGCGTGGAGTGAGCAGGAATGCACCTGGAGGAGGGTGGAGCCAGCTCCAAAGGCACCTTGCACAGCAGGTCCCCTTTTGGGGCATTGGTCTGTTTGAGAAGGGGACTTACTCTGTTGCCCAGGCTGACTGCTGCTACTGGGCTCAAGCCATCCCTCTGCCTGGAATGACAGGAGCGCCCCACGTGCCCCCGTGCAAGTTTCTCATCAGAGAGAACTAGGAAGTTTTCAGCTTCGGCTTTCCTAAAGAGCACTGCAGCTGCTGAGTGGCAACCACACAGGAGCAACAGGGATTGGGGGTGATACTAAAAGACTGTCACTCACTTCTGAGTGGAGAGAGCAGAGGCTCAGTGGAGAATGGGCGGGCCTGGGATGCAGTATGCAGGAGGGCCTGGGATGCGGTGGGGAGGAAGGCCTGGGATGCAGGGTGCAGGAGGGCCTGGGATGTAGGGTGCAGGAGGGCCTGGGATGCAGTGGGGAGGAGGGCCTGAGTTGCAGTAGGAGGAGGGTCTGGGATGCAGTGGGGAGGAGGACCTGGGATGTGGTGGACAAGAGGGCCTGGGATGCAGTAGGGAGGAGGGCCTGGGTTGCAGAGGGCTGGAGGGACCGGGATGCAGTAGGGGGGAGGGCCCAGGATGCAGTGGGCAGGAGGGCCTGGCATGCAGTGGATCGAAAGCAGTGCTGACAAGACAAATCATCAAGAGGCTCTTCTCAGCCTCCGTGACCTGGGTGCTGCTCACTCTCTCCTCTCTCCTTGGAGGAGAGAGCTGGAGTGTCTCCTCACCCCTGTGGCTCCAGTGACTGGTGCCTGCAGGACCGCTGTGTCTTACATCCATAGGATGTCATTTGACACTAGGTGACAACTTTCTATTGCCATGGGTACCCCCTGATGTAGCTTTCTCTCTCTCTCAGGTCTCAGCTGAAGAACTAGCATGTTAGCGGTTCTGAGAAGGCCTGAGTGGCTTGATGTACCCGTGTTGTGTCAGCTCAGCCCAGAATCTCTGTTCAAGTTGTAGACAGGAGCAGGGACTGAAGGCCAGCTCTGGTGAGCTGAGAATCAGGACCAGAAGCCGAGATCTCACAGAAGCTCATGGACAGGCTCTTTGGCCAGTGATTTAAGGAGTCCCTCCTGTCATTTGGCTTTTCATCACTGTGACAAATGCCTGAGAAGACAGCTCTAAGGAGGAAAAATTTATTTTGGCTCATGGTTTCAGAGTTTCAATCCATAGTCTACTGGCTCCCTTGATCTGGGCCTGAGGTAGGCAGAGCATCGTGGCGGAAGGGCAAGGCCAAAGGGCACTGCTCTGCTCATGGCAGCTGGGAAGAGAAGACAGAAAGGGCTCAGGGGCAAGAAATCCCCTCCCAGGGCCTACCCAGTATCTGCTCCCTTCAAGCAGGCCCCACCTCCTCCTGTTTCCACCACCTCCTGAGAGAATCCACTCAAATTATTAACCCATCCAGTGGATCAACCCACCGTTGGGGTCAGAGCCCTCGTGATCCAATCACCAGAAGCCGCTGTGCACCTCTGCATTAGGGCCCAAGCAGCTTCAACACACCAGTCTCTGGGGGAAGCATTGCATACCCTGGCTCTACACCTCTGCTGCCCTGGGCTGTGCAGCCATGGCACTTGGTGGCAGCTGGAGCAGTGCAGAGGCCCAGAGCTGAAACCCCAGACACCTTTGCTGTGATTGCCAGTCTGAGTGTCCTGGTCAGGACCCCAGCCTTTATCTAACGCCCCAGCAAAGGACACTTCCTCCCTGTCAGCCCACACAAGCCAAAGGGACCCTGGTTCCTGGTATTAGCTTCCCTTTCACTTAGTGGCCTCTTCCCCCACCCCCACCACTCAGCTAGAGGGAAAATCCCTTTTGAATGGGTGGGAGGGAGGGTGAATTTGTCTGCAACCAGGGACTAGGTTCCCTTTCAAGACAGTGTACATCTTGCCTCTGCCTGCACTAGACACAGTCCCTTAAATGACATTTCATGAAGTCATCCACTTTTGATCCAGAGAAGGGAATTCCTTTGCTAGGCCTGCTCCGCACTCTTCTTCCTTATCCAGGAGGAAATGTCTCTGTGAATAGGCCCACAGCCAGGACTGAGGAGCCTGGGCTCCCCCGGCCTGTTCCCCAGTGAACACAGACTGGTGCAGTGCTCAGAGCAGTCCCTGGGGCCCTGCTGCCTGGATTCATGCAGTAGCTGGCCACGTGTCTTGGCCTGTACCTCCATTTCTCCAGCTGTAAAATGAAGTGATAATCATATGTAACCCCTGGCTGGTGTAAGGGTTCAAAGAATTGGACCTGCAGGCCGGCCGTGTAGACAGCATGTTGTGTGTTCTACTGCTGGCATGCATCTCTCCCCCAGTCCTGGGATCCCCACCTCTCCTCCCCTGTCCCTCCCCCTGCCCTGGGCTCCCCACCTCTCCTCCCTTGTCCCTCCCCCTGCCCTGGGCTCACCACCTCTCCTCTTCTCTCCTCCAGCTGCGAGGTGCGGTCGGGGCCAGAGTTCCTCACGAGGTCCTACAGGTTCTATCACAACAACACCTTTCAGGCCTACCAGTTTTACTATGGCAGCAACCGGTGCACAAATCCCACCTATACCCTCATCATCCGCGGCAAGATCCGCCTGCGCCAGGCCTCTTGGATCATCCGCGGAGGCACGGAGGCTGACTACCAGCTGCACAACGTCCAGGTCATCTGCCACACGGAGGCAGTGGCTGAGCAGCTCAGCCAGCTGGTGAACCGCACGTGTCCAGGCTTCCTGGCCACCGGGGGCCCCTGGGTGCAGGATGTGGCCTACGACCTGTGGCGGGAGGAGAACGGCTGCGAGTGCACCAGGGCCGTGAACTTCGCCATGCACGAGCTGCAGCTCATCCGCGTGGAGAAGCAGTACCTGCACCAGAACCTGGACCACCTGGTGCAGGAGCTCTTCCTCGGGGACATCCACACAGACGCCACCCAGCGGGTGTTCTACCGGCCCTCCAGTTATCAGCCGCCCCTGCAGAATGCCAAGGTAACCCGGCTGGCCGCAGCCCTGCACCTCCTCCTACTAAGCCAAGCAGGTGGCCCTTGGTAAGGGCATGTCACAGGTGCAAAGGGACCCGTGACAGGGAGCGTTCATCTCAGGGGAGGGACAGACCAAGATGGGACTGCAGGAGAAGAGAGGAGGGCTGGTGGGTGGGAGAGGACAGCCAGGCAGGAGACCCGGGGCTGCCACCAGCTGGCTTTCAGTGACCTGGGGCTAGGTATGCCTGTTTGAAGTGGTTGGCGGTGTGGGTGACAGTCCTAGAAATTTTCTGGCACTAATGTCCGACAGCGCTCTTCTGTGACTCCCAGAGCAAAGCACAAAGGAAAGGACATCACAGCCACGCTTGGCACAGAGACCAGATGACAGCCGCCAGCCCAGCTCTGGCGGAGGGGGAGGGGCCACAGGAGGAGACGGTGAAAATGGCATTTTAGGCGTCACAGAGACCTTCCTGTTACTGCTTTGGGTGTGCACAGTGGCCTTGGGGGTGGATGCTATTATGATCCTCCTGGGCACAGCAGGCAGCCGAAGACGGGGGGGTCAGGTCCCCATGATCTCCCACTTGTGAGTTTCGGTGCCAAGACTTGAGCCCGGACCTCTTTCCTGCAGACGCCCACTTCTTTCCACCTCACCATGTGAAGTGGGAAGTCACTGTGATCCGAAGGGAGGACCGAGTGGGGAGGGCTGGAAACAAGGACCACTGGTGGCTCTCTCTTCCCCAGTGACACCGCAGTAATTCTGTGGAATTCACAGGCTCAGAACGGTGGTCAGCGTGCAGCTGCCCGTCCACAGCCCTAGGAGTGCGTGTGCGCGGCAGCGGGAGCAGGTTGAGCAGGCTTGCTGCAGTTCCTGATGTGTCCCCCGGCGGTCCCCCAGGGCTTTGATGGAGCACTCTAGAGCAGTAGCTGCCATCACAGGCTGGCTGACGTCTGGGATGGCTTATTCACCTGTGACAGTCGTCTTCCTTAGAGGTCTTGTGAGCTCGCGTGCGGCTGGCCTGGGCATCACAGAGGACTTCCTCTACCACACGATGCCCTCTGGTGCCCTTGTCTCTTAACCTGTTATCGTGAGTTCGTGTAATGAAAGCAGCCTTACGGTCGTTGCCCCATGGCGGAGGTGCTTCCTCTGGTTGCTTCTCAGGGTGTGGCCTGTGTGCAAGTCCCTGCCCTCCCGGGGCTTGTGGTGCACCTGCAGGACTCACGGTGCCACCGGGCTTGTCCTGACACAGAAGCCAGTTCTGCTCGCTCTGACCTTAGGATTCCGGGGCACTGCAGAGGTGCCGTGAGAGGGGCCCCTCATGCCCCGCTCCCTCATGGCAGGTGTGGGAGTTCCCGGGAGTGCTCAGGGAGGTCTCATAGGGAGGAGCCCAGAGCTCTGCCCCTGTGGCCTGCCAGCTCCAGCAAGGGCCTGGCGAGGAGGACCAGGGTGGTGCCTGGGCACGGTGGCCCTGGGCCAGGCGTTGCTGGGCCACCTGGGAAACCATGCAGTTCGTGGGCTTCAGGCACATTCTGGGACTTTGCAGTTGAAGGTGTGATCTGGAGTCACCGTGGAGCCCCCAGCCACACAGCGCCTCTCCTGGCATCTCAGCAGGTGGCTGTAGCAGGGCAAGAGGACTCTCATGCCCTCAGCTGGGCTTCTCTGAGTACAGTGCAGCCAGCCCTCTGAGAGTCGGGCGGTAATAGGGACACTGTCAGGGATGAACGTGGCCCCCAGGTCACCCAGGAGCCCCACCTTGGCCAGCAGCACGCCCCTCCCACTGGCTCCCCCAAGCCCTGTTGAAGACCTGCCAATGGGCAGAGCCCTCTTTGCGCCTGCTTCCTCTCCAGCAAGTCCCTAGAGCAGCCAGACAGCCAGGACTCGGGAGAGGTGAGGCTGGGGCTGAGTAAGAGGCTGACTTGCCCTGGGGGAGGCGGGTGGTGCCCCATGCCTGACGTCAGGTGCTGCTTGCCCCCGCCCAGGTTCAGGTGGCTCTCCTCTCCAGCATGTGCCCCTGTGGGTGCTTTGACCCCTTAGCTCTTTGTAGAACTGAAAGTGTGCGGGAGTGACCCACCAGCCCCTCTTGCCAGACCTCGGCCCTTCACTTTCTGGAGGTACGGGTGACTCCTTTGGGAGGTCCTGCAGGTCTAGTCCACATCCCTGATCCCAGAAGCTCCAGGGGAATCCTCCTGGCTACTCCCCTGGTCCAGCTGGGGAGGACCCTTCTCTGTGGCTAGTGTCCCTCACGAAGGGGAGCTAGTGTGCCACCACACACTGGAGGGCCTCGGAACTGGCATGGCAGTTGTGATGCTGATCTTTATAGAATCTTTATAAACAAAAATGTTGAGGAGTGTTCTGTTTTATTTTGTTCGTGATGCTGGGGCCTTGAGCATGCTGGGAAAGCGTCTACCACTGAGCTACGCCCCACCACCCTAGAGCTGGTAGTTTTGGGTTTTTAAGCCATGGTCTGGATAAATGGGCAAGAAAGTGGACTTTGGCAATGAGAGTCTCCCTGCCCCAGTCCTCAGCCTCAGTTGACTGGCACTGGTACTGTCTGACCTCTTACAACCCTGCTTTGTCTTTGCTACAAGATGGTAGGAATATCAGATCCAGTGGGGTTACCCTGTGGGGTACTGTCTGGCCTCTGTCCCCCTGTGTCCATCTGTGGCTGGTGCCGGGGCATGGATGGTGGTTGACAGGGACATCAAAGTGTGTGCCTGGCCCGACATGAAAGCACTTCCTTCTGTCTTCTCCTTTCCCCTCTGCGGGGGGCTGTTGTGGGGACATTTACCTGTATTCTTAAGAAATGGACTCCAAAGCCTCAGGCCTGATTCCCTGACTCCAGAAATATGAAGGGTGGAAAGAACTTGGGGAACTAGATGTTATCTAGGATGTACTAAGTGACACAGTAGATAAAGAAAGGTGCAGACTAGCCCCGTGGATGCCATTTGATCAGACCAGTGATAGGAGAGGACAGGAGTCAGGCACAGGAACCGTGACCACCGAGAAGGGGCCAGGAGATGGGGACGGCTGGGCCCGCGTTATTTTCTCACCTTTGCAGTTTGTGCCGTGATCTCCTGTTACCCAAACACCATCACCACGCAAAAGTAAAATTACAGAAAACAAAAAGCACAGCCGGGACTCCGAGGAAGGCAGAGGTCACGCAAGCGCTGGCGGCCTGGCGGGGAAGAGGGCCTGGGCTTCCAGAGCCAGCCAAGGCCAGGGCCCTGGACTAGCACGGCTGCCTGGCCAGCATGGCCAAGGCTGGTCGGCGTGGCTCTGGGACCTGAAAGGGCCTTTCTTCTCCTGTTGACCCTCGCTGTGTACCTCTTGGCCCACGGCGTGCTGCGGAGTCCTCAGGAAGTTCTCAGATCCTTCCCAGGAAAGCCACGAGGAAAAGCAGATGGACCTGGCCGTCGGGGTCTGTTTGAGCACTGGGCCTGGCGAAGGCCCTGTGGGCATTGCTGCAGCAGGTTGTGGGGTTCTGTGGCGCCTGGCCCAGGATAGGAGGAGCCAGGGAGCGTCTCCAAAGACCCACACCCTGCCAGGAGGGGTCGGAGCTTCCTCCTTGGAACTCTGTGCCTCCCCTAATGGCTGGTCCACAGAGACCTGGCTGAAAATTAGTTTAAATACTAAATTGAGTTCGAAACCACTAGTCTCAGCCCCTGTGGAAACACCAGGTAAAAATAGAAATGTCGAGCCGGCTTGTTTTTCTAAGCCTGATGCAGCTTTGCTGTGAGACTCTGAGTCTTTTGGCAAATAAATTATGTTTGCAGAGATTCAGGTGCAGAGGGTGCTCTCAGGAGGCAACTGGCCACTCTTCATTAAGAAAAACCACGGGGGCCTAAAATAACCCCACGGAAGACGCTGTGCTTGAATGGAGTCAGCGCCCGGCAGCCCCTGCCCCTGCAGAGCCTTCAAGCCCTGCAGTGGATGGGCGGGTGCAGGTCCATTCCTGCAGCGATAGAATCCAACGGTAATTAACAGCAAATGATTGCCGGGATCTGCAGAAACGCCAGAGCCTCAGGATCAGACTTGTAAGCAAATGAAATTGGTCTTTCTCCAAAACCCTGCACTGGCCCAACGACGGAGTTGTAAATCAAGGGGGCTGTCTGAAAACCAGACAGCTTCCCCTATCCGTGTATCTTAAATATTCTCCCCCAGCAGACTTGCAGCCGCGGGGCTGGGCAGTGGGAGGAGAGCACAGGGAGGAGAGCTCTCGGAGGCTGGGCCCCGCCCGAGAAGCTGCAGCACTGTGCTCCCTGAACCGTCCGCCTGGCTGTCCATTAGCATGGGTTTGCAAGGCCCCTCTCCTGTGGCAGAGCACAGTTGGCCCTGTGACCACCAGTCACCCCTGTGGGCATCAGTTCCAGGACACCACCCACACACACCAAACCCACGGGTGCTCAAGTCCCTTATGTAAAGTGGAATAGTGTTTGCATAGACCCTACACAGTCCTCCATATGCCCTTGATCGTCTCCAGATGACAGGTCCTGTGGTGTGACTGCTAGGTAAAAGTCCTTGTACTGTATGGTTTAGGGAATCATGACAAGAAAAAGGTCTCCATGTTCAGAAGAGGTAGATTTTTGGCAATATTTTGATCCACAGTTGATTGAATCCTCAGATGTAAAACCCACAGATCCAGAGGGATGATTGTATATGATAAATACTAGTGAACCATGCGACTTCCTGATGTTGGGGACATCAGAGGGACTTTGGGCAGGGGCTCTCTTTGGGTACGTGCCTGCTGTGCTCCTGGTGGGGGGTGTCTGTGGGGAAGGGGAGGGTCCCGGGGCTTGTAGAAGCTCCCTGGTGCCTTCTCTTCCTGCCTGTGGGGAAGGAAAGGGGTTGCCAAGGGGACGGGAGACAGAAGAGGGACTGGGGGACCCGAAGGCCATGGGGTCGCACCTGAAGTAACCTTGGGGGCCAGTCCTCGTGCAGGTGAATCATGGAGGATGTGCTCCTGGAAGCAGTGCTCAGCTAGCAGCCTGCTGTGTGGGAGGAGTGGGCAGCCGGGTCGCAACCCTGACCACAGGGTTGCTCGGGGTTGCAGTTCCCGTGGCGGCTGCAGGGGCTTCCAGCTGCGCGGTCATTGCAGATACAGATCGTCGTATCCCTTGACTCCTCCGGAGTCTTTGGCAGGCAGACAGGCAGGCAGGGTGGCTCTATGTGAGGAGTTGGAAGACCAGGAAAGATTTGTTGTCAGGGACAATGCCAGGGGTAAACATTTCATCCCTTAAAAGGCAAGAACATTGAGAGGACAGGGCGAAACCCCAAGCAGCAGGAAATCAGCCGTTTATAAAGCGTGTTAACTCCTGACTCCTCGGGTGTGAGCTGAGCCAGTGGGACCGAGGGGGAGGAAGGGGCTAAGCTGGGGGTCCTTGGGATTCGAAGCCCCCTTAACTCTTAAAATTAATTGACTTTGATTATTTAAGTGAATTAAAATACCTAAGAGAAGAAGAAAGAATCAAGTGAAAATGAATACAGATTTTCTTGAGTGACCCATCTGAAAGTCAGGCTCCCGGTGACCAGCTTCTTCCTGTCCTTGTCTCCTCGCTGCTGTCGAGTCCCGCGGGTCTGAGCAGCAAGGGGAGGCCAGATGGGCTTTCGTGGGATTGTCCATGTTTCCTAAAACAGGAAAGGCCTTGTGAGCTCACTTTCTAGATGGCAAGCTTCTCAGAAGACCCATTTCTAGAAGTATCATGTTGCTCCTGGGGACCCCTGAAGTGTCCCTTCTGAATTCCAGGATGCAGAGAGTGTTCAGGTGACTTTGGTTCCTCTCCGCATTCAGCAGGCGAATAGATACATGGTGTCTAAAGTGCTTCTCTGCTGCTATAACAAAATACCTGAGACGGGTGATTTGTAAGCACAGTGGTTTAGCTAGCACCTGGTTCTGGAGATCGGGAAGTCCAAAAGCAAGGTGCTGGCACCTGGTGTGGCTCTGTTGCTCAGTCCTAATGTGGCAGGAGCATCACTCGGCCAAACAGAGCGGGTGTGCCCGCTGAGTCTCTTCATCCTAAGGCTCTGCCCCATGACTCGCCTGACCCTACTGACCGCCCAAAGGCCCACCTTGACATGGCATGAACATGAAGTTGGGGTCACGTTTCAAGTGTGTGGACTTTGAGGGGACGCATCCAGACTCGGGCCCAAAGGCGACAATCTGACTTCACCCTCCTCTCCTTGTCCGCCTGGCCCAGGCCCCTTCCTAGATGCCTGTAAGAGGCTGTGGGTTGCTTTGCAGGGTCCCCATGACTCACTCTGAGTCCCCTAGAGCATAGGCCCGCCTCCTAGGGGGTGATCGGCTCCCTGCGTCAATGCCACCCCCTGCAGGAGGTGCCGAGCAGTGCCCAGGCTGGAGGGTTGGCAACCACACGGAGTCCCATCTCCCGGCTCTGGAGGCTGATGTCTGAGCAGGGTGGCAGCATGGCTGGGTGCTGGCGGGCCTCGGCAGAGTGCAGGTGCCTTCTGCAGCCCCTCTTTCTGAAGGCACCAGCTCTACAGGTGTGGCTCCACCTTGTGCCCTAGTCACCTCCCAAGGCGGCCCCATTCCACCCATCCTCGCTCTGGAGGCCTTTCCTCCCCCTGGGGACCAGGGTTTTGATTTCAAGGGCACTAATGTTTATGGCACGTGGACAGCCAGCCCAGCAGCCTGCACTTAAAGCCACAGTCACAGGGACACGACCCTCTTGGCCCAGCTCTTACCTCCCTCTCCTTCTGAAAGCAGAACCACCTTGATCCCTTCTGGTGCTTGAAGTAGCCCAGGTCCAGGGCTCCTAGAACCCCACATCTGGAAAATGCCCTCCATGGGGGTCAGCTCCTACGGGAATGAGTGCCACCCTTCAGCTCTCTCTCCACCAGTCAGGCAGGGAGCCCTCCCTGTGTCCAGGTCTGTGTGGCCATCATTCTGCCCATGTCCCAGGAGATATGAGAGAGAGCTCCAGTACAATGGAGAAGACCCTAGAGGACGCACACAAAGGGTCATCAACAGCAGAAAGGCCACCCGACGTGGCAAACTGCAGCTGCAGACAGAGCCGTAGACACAGGCCCTCGGCCTCCGCGGCTTCTTTCTGAGAAACAGGAAGGTATTTTTGTCTATGGAACAAAACCCTGGGAGAGGAAGTTCCCATCCCCTGTCCCCACTTCCCCTGGAACACAGCTTTTAGTCCAGAGATGCTGCTTCTGGAGACTCAGGTTGTGTCCAGCTTGCTTCTGTGGTCCATCTGCTCACAACAGGATCCTCTCGAGCCAGTTCCTCCATTCTGGGTTGATGACAGAGACGAGTGGACCCAGGAGCAGAGGTTATTGATGGAGAATAGGTGTTGGCAGGAAACCAGAGAGAGCCAGGAGAGTCCCCACCCGTCCTCACCCTGGAGGCCTTTCCAGGGCTAGAGCCTTGGGAGGGACATCTGTTCTTTCAGGACCCTAGCCTGAGAGGCAACACAGGGCAGGAGGTGGGACTCAGCCAGTCCCAAGACACAATGGGCATCCCAAGGCTTTTGGCTCATCTGAGCCCTTCTTTTCCCTGTGCCTTGTTTCCTTGGCTGGAAGATGTCCCCCGATCTCTGTGGGAGCCTGGGACTCTTAAAGACAGCATGCACTGGAGCCCCCCGGATCCAGGGTCCCCACTGCAAGGTGCAGTCATGTGACCAGGGAGTACGCAGGGTCAGGCCAGCAGAAGAGGCAGACTCCACCCTGCCTGACAACAGCACTCACCTAGAGGGTGGAAGGTGTGGGTTTTGTTTTTAGAATAAGCTTGATTTCTCCTTTTAGAGATTTCTAACATAGGGATCTTTTTCCTTCTCCCTCCCCGCTTCAAATGAAACTCCCCCTCCTTTTCTGCAGCGCTGGGCATCAAACTCAGGCCCTGAGCATGCTAGGCCAGTGCCCTACCACTGAGCTTCACCCACAGCCCCTGCATCAAAGCTTTTTATAGCAGGCGGAAGAATAGCAACTAGGAAGCATGTTCTGACTCTCTGCTTTTAACCTTCGAATACTCCGCATATAGAAACTCTGCCTTTAAATGGCCCTGTCTAGCATCCAGGGGAATGGGATCCTGCAGATGCCAGCTCAGTGAACCTGGGAAAGGACACTTCCCACTGAGAATCGTGTCACAGCACGGATAAAAACCAGAGAGTCATTTCATGAAGCAGATGACATTTCACAGGCAGAGACGTTCGCTCGACACTCCACAGGCCGTTCTGTTTCCACCTGCCAATCTTGAGAGGCTGCTATTTAAGGAAGGCACAGTATGAAGACACAGGTGTCCGCCTCACGTCTGCTTCCCGGGGATTGTCCTGCAGGTCTCTTTAATTTTTATTCAAGCCAGTGATCAGCCACACCTGGGCCCTGGCTGACAGCACCCACAAACAGGCCCAGGGACCCCATCATCTCTGACATCTTTGGCTCCTCATGGTACACGAAGGGTCATTCAGAAAACTGTCAGCAACCCCTCCCCAAAACCAAGAAGCTTAAAAACAAGCGGTGGACTTGACCTTCTTCAAAGAGGATGTACGAGTGGCCAAGAGGCCCACAAAAAGCTGCTCCACTTCTCGGGTCATCGGGGAAACAGAAGTAGAACCAGTCGGGGGCACAAGTTGCCCCTCAGGGTGGCTCTTAGCAGACAACCAGGGTTTTCTCAAAAACACAGCCCTGTGACCTGTGGCCCAGCTGTGCTGCTTCTGGGGGCAAACACAGAAGGTCGAAGGCCAGCACTCGGGTGCTCAGTGCCCAGCTTCCTGGCCGCACATCTGCAGCCAACGGCTGGAGCTGAGTGGCTGTCGGTCAGCAGACAAAGGGACAACAAGGCTTATCCCCCCATTCCCTCCCCTTTCTCCTTCTCCCCACCTCTCCCCTCCTTCTCTCTCTCTCCCCTCCCTCCCTCTTCTCTCCCTCCCAAGCTCCCTCTCTCCCCCTCTCCTCTCCCCCCTCTCT
>NW_025999992.1:1974582-2001135 GCF_001458135.2 Marmota marmota marmota
TCCCTCCCCTCCCCTTCTCCCTCTCTCTCCCCTCTCCCTTTCTCCTCCTCTCTCCCTAACCCTCCCTCCCTCTCCCCACCTTTCCCTCCCTCTCTCTCTTCTCTCTCCCGAACCCTCCCTCCCTCTCCCCACCTCTGCCTCTCTCCCTCTCCCCCCTCTCTTCCCACCTCTCCCTCCCCCTTGTCCCCTTCTCCCTCCATCACCCCCACTCCACACCTCAGTGGAACATTATTCAGCCTTAAAAAGGAAGGATATTGTGACACAGGCAATAAACCTGGATGAACTTGGGGGATATTGTGCTAATGAAATAAGCCAGTCCCCATCCCTCCCCCCAAAAAATCTGTGTGTCTGTGTGATCGCATTCATAAGTGATACCCAGAGTAGTCAGATTCATAGAGATGAGTGGGTGGGGCAGTGGGCTGGGCTCGGGCAGTGTTCAGTGGCACAGAGCTTCTGCTGGGGAAGGTGCAGAGCTTTGGAGAGGGAGGGCAGCCAGGGCTGCCCATCAGCATGAGCGCACTCAGTGCCACTGATTAGGCATTTTTTAACACAATGAAACAAAAGGAGCAAAAGGAATTTAGGGAGACCAGCACGTACCAGCCAGGTCCTCCTAGTCCCTGTGTACTACCTGAACTCCCAGACCCAACTGGTGGAAGCCAGGGCTGGCTGCTTTTCTCTTCCACCAACAGAAGCACCATCCATGACCAGCATCCTCCTAAGATGACCACTGGCCAGCCAGGTTCTCATCTGGAGCTCAGGACCCCTGCCTGTCACTTTTAAAGCAGAGATCCTCTGAAGCACCAAGTACAGCACTCAGGCGTGGTGCTGTTCTGGACAGCCTGGGTCACAGCCGGGTCTACCACCCCTCTCCTGACAGAACCAGAGGCCTTAGCCTCACCACCAGCAGCATTGCTTGCAGAGCTAAGATCCCTTCTTCCCCGTCCAGGAGGCCTTCTGAGCCTTCCCTCAGTTGACACTGGTATTTGACGGGAAAAACAAATCTTTCCATGGATTGAGACGCTCATCTTCCAGAATGGCCAGAAACGAAGTAGGCACAGTTGATATTTTAAACTTCTGAATCACAGACAGAAGACCAAGTTGTGGGGAGTGGCTGGGGTGGTGCGGGTGAAGGACAAAGCCCAGGCAGCCCCTGAGGACTGCAGGGACAGAGGCCAGCACGTGTACCTGGCTGTGAGCCAGAAGGGAGGGCCCGTGGCCCTTGTGGAGGACTTAAACCCAGGGGCCCCGCCCTTCTTGCTCCCACTGAATGTGGCTCCTCTTTCCAGAATGTGGCAGCCTGCACGGGTGGTACCTGGCCAGGTGCTGGTCCCTGTACACCCTAAATGTCTCTGTGAAGAGAACCAGGAGAGGATCCCCCCTGTCCTGTGAGATCTTAGTGAGCTGAGTGCAAGTTCTGGGCTGGGTTTCTCTGGCCATTGAGGGACTGGGAGCCAAGACAACAGGCAGTTGGTGAGGACTTTGTAGGCCACCGAGATGTCCCAGCCCTGATGGAAGTGCAGGACCCCCACTGGGCATGA
This sequence comes from Marmota marmota marmota, assembly GCF_001458135.2. NCBI lineage: Eukaryota > Metazoa > Chordata > Mammalia > Rodentia > Sciuridae > Marmota > Marmota marmota. Next base: position 1,976,121 of record NW_025999992.1, read on the forward strand.
CAGGCATTTCATTAACCTTCCATTCTGGACTTTAAATGTCAGAACCTGTCTTTGAAGGTGAACATTTCAGAACTTGCAGCCAATAGTAACTGACTAGGGGAATGCGTAAGGGCAGAGCTCCTCCCTCGCGCTGCTCTCTTAACTCAGTGTATTTATTCACCTTACGGGCATCTGAAAGTGGCCCAGAATGGGGAGCAGGCCGCTTACCTGGGCTTCACCCCAAGCAGGTATCCTGTGTGAGAACCTTGGCCTGAAAGTCCTTCTTTCTGGCAGTTATGCAAGTGACCGTAATGCACGAAGGAGGAGGTTTAACAAGTGAGAGGCTCTCCCGAGGCCACAGCCATGAAGCCGTGGCTGGCCCCTGGCCTGAACTGCCCTGGTGGGCCATACCTGGGGTCTCCCTGTGTCTCACCGTGGCCTGCTGAGGGCAGCTCCCTGCTGGGCTCGGGCTGCACAGCAGTGTGAGTTCTCCCTTGTGTCCTCAGAACCCTCGAGGAGGCCACGGCAACAAAGCACCCAGGCCCAGGGTGCAGCAAGGACTTTGCCTGTGAATATGGTCATCATGGGCCACAGCACATTAGCAAGGAACACTCCCAACCTGCAGCTCAGCTCACCTGAGGAATGCGGAGTCCCCACTCCTGAGCCCAGAGAGCTGCTGGCTGGGAACGTGGAGGGGACAGCTGGGAACCTCTACCCTTGCCCACCCTCTCCAAAACAGCAGCGTCCCCAGTCGTGAGCCGCCTTGCTGACTGGGTCTCTGATTAGGGGAGTCAAATGCTGGGCTCAAGCAGACACCTGATGGGGCTGGGGAGCCAAGGTGCCCAGGAACGGGAGTGGCCTGCTCCCCTACCCACGGCAGCCCTGGTCAGAGGGCAGCATGACTCCAGAGGTCGGTGTTCTGTGAGCCCCATGGGCCTGGGACTACCCTGTGGGTGCCGCTCCATGTCCAGGGCAAGTCAGGCCCTGGCTCGGAGGTGCCCTGGGGCTTCGGCCATACCCGCTCTCCTGATGTCCACACCCTCTTGACAGTTTGAAGAATGCAGGTTAGTGGGATTCCTTACACCCATGATGTGCAGCCCTGTCCACTCCCAACCCGGGCTCCCTTCATCTTGCTGACTGGAAACCACCCAGCAGACCCCACACCTACCCGTCCTCCCCAGGCCTGATGGCCACCATCCACTCCTGCCTCTGAGTTTCACGGCTCCAGGCTCATCCTTTCCCTTGGCTCGTGTCCTCAAGTCCATCCATGTGCTAGCAGGTGTCAGCGATATTCAGTGTGAATAGAGGCCCGACTTGGTTTCTGTCCATTTGTGGATGGGGCATTGGTGCACACCTTTTGTTCCTGTGAACGATGCTGTGACCGCAGGTATACCAGCTTGCATCCAGGGTGCCTCGGGCATCCGAGTCCTTGTCCAGGGCCCCTCAGCATCCAAGTCTGCATTCAAGGCCCCGCAGGCATCTGAATCCTCATCCAGGGCCTCTCAGCGTCCGATTCTGTGTCCGGGGCTCCTCAGGCCTTTGAGTCTGCATCCCGGGAGCCTCGAGGGTACCAGTCAGCGTCCAGGGCCCTTCAGCATCTGAGTCTGCGTCCAGGGTCCCTTGGGTATACCAGTCCGCATCCAGGGCGCTGCTCTCGCCTGGTAGCTGTTGGCCAATCTGAGTGGCCACCTCACTGTTCTGAAGGACTCAGCGCTGTTTCCACTGGCAGGATGCAAGGGTTCCGGTTGCCGCGCACCCACCAGCACTTGTGGGTTGTGGGTTTGTGATTGTGGCCATCCTTTGTGGTCTGGAAACCTGCTAGGAGCCTAAAGAGCCCCTGTCACAGCTGGGCCATTAGGCAGGTCTGCCCGCTGGGCGTTTGTACACACCCTCGTCCAGCACACCCGCACCTCTCCTCGGGCTCCAGGTGCCCCTGGGGAGTTTGCCTGATAAGTGATGGGGACCCCGCGTGGGAGCTCAGCGGTCTCTGAGACCCATTGGTTTCCTGCCCGCAGAACCATGACCACGCCTGCATCGCCTGTCGGATCATCTACCGGTCGGACGAGCACCACCCCCCCATCCTGCCCCCCAAGGCCGAGCTGACCATCGGACTGCACGGGGAGTGGGTGAGCCAGCGCTGCGAGGTGCGCCCGGAGGTCCTCTTCCTCACCCGCCACTTCATCTTCCACGACAACAACCACACCTGGGAGGGACACTACTACCACTACTCGGACCCCGTGTGCAAGCACCCCACCTTCACCATCTACGCCCGGGGCCGCTACAGCCGCGGCGTGCTCTCCTCCAGGGTCCTGGGCGGCACCGAGTTCGTGTTCAAAGGTAGGAGGCTGCCTGTGCTGTCACCAGGCTTCAGTGGGGCCTCTCCTGCTGGGGATGCTGGGGACAAATCAGAAGGCCACCTTCAAACACCCCGAGCCCCTCCTGCTCACAGCAGGGCCAGGTGCTGGGTCTGGTCCTGTGGGCTCCAGGGTGGCAGAGGTGACACCAGGTTGGCAGTTGTAGGTGTGGCCCAAGAGGCTGTCACTGCCAGTAAGACTCAATCTGCGTTTTCTTTTTGCCACACACCTTGTGGCCATCCTGAGCTGTCCCCCTGAGAGCCTTGTGCTTGCTTATATGCTGAGTGGGCAACAAGGAGTGACTGTTAGTGACCCTCAGCTGCTCAAAGTTGTCACCTCCAAGCCAAGCTGGCCCTGAATGTGAAAGGTCATCCTGGGGAAGGCGGTGGGATCAGCACTGGGGAGTTCAGGCCAGGTACTGTCACCTAACAAGGAGGCCTCAGGACTTAAGTTTGAACCTCTTTGAATATCCAGTGTCAGCTCTGTCATGCCAGTTAAGAGGCACGGCCACCTGGGAGGGCCTCCCTGTGGGTTCTAGAGCTGTTGGCTAACATGTTCTGCCCACCCAGGCCCTGCTAGAGAGAAAGGTTCGCTCCCCCAGCACAGGAGGCGGTGGGCCAGCTGAGAGAAAGAACCCCTCCCCACAGTCCCCTCAACCTCTGTGTCCCCAACAGGAGCTGCTCCCCTGGGGCAGCCGGCAGAGCCTCGCCACTGGCCGGGGTTTCTGTGCCTTCTCTTCCTGCTCACTCACTTTAGATGCCCGACTTATGGGCCTGCTGTTAGTTCATGAGATGCTGAGGCTAATACAGACATCTGACGCTTTTAGACATCGCAACACTTTTTCATCAAAACAAAATTCCAGCTTTTATTGAATATTCCTGCCTCCCAAACAGACAGCTCAGAAGTCTCCCACACAGGCTGATGCTAAACCCAGAAGCCTGCTCAGCCACAGACTGATTTCAGCCACATTGATTTTTCTGATGCACTTGCATTTGCGCCTGAGGGTGGTCTGTTTCCTGGCCACCCCTGCGGGGTGCAGTCACCCTTCAGGATCCACAGGGAGTTTGCTCCAGGACCCCCAAGATTCCCAGTTCCAAAGTTGCTCAAGCCCCCCAGGTACAGCTGTGTAGCAGTTGTGTGACCTGCAGTCCCCGCATCCTTAATAAGGAGCCTCCCTAGGAGGCTGGTCTTGCCTAAGATGATGTCAGTGCCGGTCCTTTGGGGAATAGGGAGGAGTCTGCTTTCAGTCAGACCGGGCTCCCCCGCCCCGTCTTGGGACCTAGAAGCCTGGGTGGCCTGGGTGGCTGTCTTCCCTGTGACTCCCACTCAGATGACATGGGGACTCTTCCCCCCTGAGAGTGCTTCAGGACTGCCAGGCCAGCTGGCCGGGGAGGGAGCTGAGGCTGGGTTGGGATGGAGCGTCCCCAGCAAATGCTGGGTGAGCGCCTACTCCCCCCCCCCCCGCCATGTATTGTCCCTTGGAGTTACAAGCTCTCCTCTCTCCTCCACAGTGAATCACATGAAGGTCACCCCCATGGATGCGGCCACAGCCTCACTCCTCAACGTCTTCAACGGGAACGAGTGTGGGGCCGAGGGGTCCTGGCAGGTGGGCATCCAGCAGGACGTGACGCACACCAACGGCTGCGTGGCCCTGGGCATCAAGCTACCTCACACGGAGTACGAGATCTTCAAGATGGAGCAGGATGCCCGGGGGCGCTACCTGCTCTTCAACGGCCAGAGGCCCAGCGACGGGTCCAGCCCAGACAGGCCGGAGAAGAGGGCCACCTCCTACCAGATGCCCCTGGTGCAGTGTGCCTCCTCCTCGCCCCGAGCAGAGGACTCGCCCGAGGACCGTCGCGGCCACCCTTACGGCCGGGCACCGGGAGCTGCAGCCTGGCCGCTGCTGCTTGCGACTCTCGCCACCCTTTTGACTCTTCTGCAGTGGAACGTCCTCAGATAGAAGTTTTTAGAAGGTTATATTTTTCTAAGCCAGGATTTCTTATCATTTACAGATTTTCTTTATAAAAAAGGAAAGACATTGATTTTTCTGATGCACTTGAAAGCCTGAGGCTGTCCCCTCTGCCCTCCCTCCCTCCAGCCCTGAGTGGTGACCAGCTGGTTTGAAGTCTCTGCTTTGAACTCCAGCCAGCCAGATCCCGATTGCCCTTGGGGTCTGTAGACGGCCTGGCTTCAGGCTGGCACGTTGGGAGAGCAGTGGGCAGAGAGCGAGGTCCTCTGGCCCTTGCCCTCCTCAGTGTTGTTGTGTTTCTGAGTTGAGCTTAGAAGAAGCAGCTGTCCAGTTCCCACTCCTGCCCTTTACCACGGCTGCCCCCAGCCTCCTTGAGACAGTTTTCCTCTCTGCGTTTCCTGGGCTGGAGAGCTGGTCTGGGACCGCCCTGGAGACCCCGGGGGTTAATGAAGAGGGTGTGGATGTGTACACAGGAGAGCTGCGAGGTTTAGCGAGACGGCTTGTACAGCATTTGTGCAAAAAAGGAGAGTCCACATGTGTGGGAATGTTGAGTGGGAAAATGTCTGTGATTAAAATTTCAAAGTAATTTAAACCATTTGTACATCAGCATTTTCACTCTGAGAGAGGAGACTTGTCCCATGCTGGTGCCGGTGGCAAGCCGCTTCTTCATCACCCTCGCCGTGGATGGGGCGGTCGGGATGTGGCAGAAGCAGACCTATCGCTGGACAGACAGAAGCAGCGGGTGCAGGGTGCGGGTGGCATGTAAATTGCCACACGAGCCACAGAGACAGTACCTGTTTGTTGCACAGTTTCCTCCTCGTGGGGGAGCCCAGTCCCGTGCCCACTGCTGGGTGGAGTAGAGGGAGCCCCACTCTGGCGTCTCTGCCATCTTTAAAGACAAACCCAGAGAGGCCAAGCTCGGCGCTGCAGCGGCTGGCTCTTCAGAGGGTGCAGCAGGAATTGCCCGTGCTGGGTGCCAGGTGCTCATTGGGTGCCCCTGGGTGTGCAGCCAGGGCCGTGTGCATCCTCCGATCACCGGCCATCCAGCGTGGCTCGGGTTCCTTCCTGCTCTTGCCTGGGATCTGTCCTGACTGTGAGTTTCAGGGCCACTCATTCTGAGTCAGCTTCTCTCTCACAGTCGTCAGGAGAGTGGGTGTTCAAGGCTGCCCAGCCCTTCGAGTTATTGCAAATGGTGCTACCTAAACACCAAGTGCTCTTGCTCTTAGAGACCAGCACGGGAAGGTGTAGTGACGGGAAGCTCCATGGAACTAGGAGCAGATGCCGAGACCCCGGTCCTGGCTTTGGGAGTCACCCTCATATTTAGAGTGGACTTTGTAAGACGCCGCGGGTGTCTGGTGTGTTTTGAGGTACAGAGATGGCATACAGCACCAGAGTACTTTATATTTAGATTATATTTTAGTTCGTGGTGCATACCCGAGGGGATATATCAAAATGAAAATACTAACTTAATGCCTGCCAAGTTTAATAAATAATGAAGCCAAAACTACTCCCCAAAATGCATTTTATCTGTGGACCTTTTTAATTAATACCGATGCTGTCATTCAGGAATAATAAAACTTCATGGGATACTGTGCACCCAGCACTTTCCCAGTGACAGACGCGTAGCCACTCGGCCTACCGCCGTCACCTACCTTAGCTGTCTGTCCTTAAAAGCCTGCCCCCATACCTACATACCTCCAGGTGCATGAGTGTGTGACAGTCCTGGGTGACATGGAGTCCTGGCGGTCACATCACATGCTGAGTCACATCACGTGCGGTCACATCACGTGCTGAGGCAGTGTAGGTCAGTGGAGAAGGACCAACATGACTTACCACAAATGCTGACCCCCAGGCTGACACTGCCACCACACCCCCTTGTACGTTGGGTCTCGCCTGGGTCATGTCACGCCAGCACCCATGGGTATCTCTCACACTAAGCTCCTCTGCACACCCCACAGTGAGCTTCCCAGAACCTTGAAGACACGGGTCCTCTAGAGGGTCAGCAACACTGCCTGGAAACCAAGACGGGACCTGAGGAAAGGGATGCCGGCTCCTGGAACATTCTATCTACTCCACACTCTCAGGAGCGGGCGAGTCTCTTCTACTCAGTGGCTGGGAGTTCTCTAGGAGGTTTGAAGAGAGGATAAGAAAGGGAGGCTCTAGCAGACCTGCTGCAACTGGGTGTCTTGACTCACTGCTGCAGTAGAACACCTGAGCCCGGGTATCTTATAAAGAACAGAGGTTTGCTTTGACTCACAGTTCTGGAGACCAGGAATTCCAAGGTCAGGTGGGTTCTCTGGCAAGGGCCCCTACACATGGTGGAAAGCAGAAGAGCCAGCTGCTGTTTGTGGGAGAGGCAAGACATGAGGTGTAGCTGGCCCTGTGACAGCCACTCCCATGATGTCTAGCTCAGGCCCTCCTCCCAAGAGGACAGCATCAATGCATTCCTGAGGGCTCGCCACAGCCCAGGCCCCTCCCAAACCAGCCGATGAGGACTGGGGTCAGTCAGCTGTTCTTCAGCAACAGTAAAGTTTGGAGGGAGTCAAGACTTCATCCTCTCCAATCCTCAGTGACCCTGGGCTCCCAGGACATGCTCCAAGTCCTGGGACCCAGCACAGGCCCGAGGGTTGCTCTTCTCAGGCCCCCTACACTGGTGTCCTAGAGCAGCCACTCACATCCTGTCCAGCCTCTGTGACCTCATGTGGCTATCACAGCAGTCCCCTCAGCGCTCTTGTCCTGTGGCCACGGGGGTGACATGGCATCACCCTACACTAAGGACCCCGCTAGACCAGGGACAGTCCAGCATGTCCATGATAGGGCCTCACACCCCTGATGGAGGGACTTGAGAGGAAGACCGTGGTTTCCAGTGAGGAGAAGCCCAGCTGGTAATCAGAGGGCCACGCTCTGCTCCACGCCTCTGAAGTACACCCCTAAAACCAGCGGAGCTTTCACACCCTGCAATGTCTAGTTCTGAGACGGCCACCCAACACCATAAGAGGCCAGGGGCATGGCAATGGGGTACAGAACCCCACAGTGCACCTAGTTAGTAAGCAGGACCCCATCCCCATAGGAACACGCACCAGAGCCTGGGTGGGTGATGAGTAGGGGCAGTGGGGACAGAGGGGGGGACAGAGGGAACCCAGAGGCCTGCCACCCACACAGGTGTTGCCGGCCTCTTGAGACAGCTGAGCTCCCTGCACCCAAACCTCCTCACACGGAGGCACCTGCAGAAGAGCAAATGAGGGCGTTTGGAGGGTGTTTTCCCTGGTTCCCAGACAGGGGTGCAAGCCTGCTTTTCTTCGGCAAGAGAATCATGTGTGTAACAGAGCGAACTTCTCAAGTCCCTGGGATGACCTGGTGTTCCTGGTTTACAGGGCAGATAGTCACCAAGGCAAACGTGGGCCCCTGTTTGGTCACACCTTCCCCTGGTGTCTCAATTGGCAGATGCAACACTATCTCGATTCAAAAGACAAAAACAGGAAAGTTATGAGGTCAGTATGGCCTCTGGCTTCCCCATTGGCTGAGATGTGAACACAGTGACACACTTGTGCTGTCCCACCCTGCCCAGGAGACCTCACTGAGACCAAGTGGCAGGCCACCCACAGTGTGGCCTACCCTTCACTCAGGGCAGGGTTATGTCTAAGGCAGGTGCGGGATGGCCATCGGCAGGGCGGTGGCTCTGCTGAATCCCACCACATCGTGAACAGCCCACTCTGTGGCCGGAGCCCCTGAACACCCCTGTACCCTGAGACACTGTGTGGGTGTCCCTGAGCGCAGAGAGCCGCAGGGGCCCCCGGGCCTCCAGGCTGTGCCGACCCCCCAGGAGCTCAGCCTTCATCTCCCTGTGCTGGAGGGCAGTGAGCGCTCTGTCCATTGCTAATGAATAAGGAATTATGTGATCCTTGTTATGTCCCAGTGAGTCACTTCCTCTCAAGTGACATTAATAGCAGGGGAGTCCCTCGGGGTGGAAAGCATGCTCTCTGAGGATTCTGGGCCTCTGAGCCCAAGTCTTGCTTCTATAGCTCAGACAGATGCCAGGACACCAAGTTTGGACCCTTCAGAGGACCAAGGTGATCACAACCAAGTGTCTCCAAAGACACCTCCCGTCACACCATCCTCCTGTCTCCTGAGCACCACGCTCAGGCTCCCGCAGAGGAGCAGGTGGGTCACGCTGGTACCCTGGCATCCACGGGCAGACACTGAGAAATGAGACAGAGCCGTGTTAAGTCTCAGGCCCAGCATCACAGATATGAAAGAAAACAGTTAAATACTCCCAGGGGCTTGACTGACAGCTCCTGAGAAGAGCACTTCTGAGAGTCCCTGAAGGGAGCCTGCTGTCCCCAGGGCTCCTACTGCAGCAGGGAGCTCATGGAGTAGGAAAGGCATTGCTGTGGGTGGGGTAAGGCAGGGCAGGCAAACCACAGCCAGGTGGCTCCCTCCACGTACGTCCAGGGAGGGAGGCTCTGGACACCACGGCCACTTCAGCCAGCCTTGGAGCTGGCGGGAGCTGGCTGGAAGGACTGACTGCGAAGAGAGCTCCCTGGACCAAAGAGACTTTGATTAGTGCCTCCTCCTTTCTTTGCCCCAGAATTTGAACCCGGCTTTCTCTGCAACAGCAGGAACAACCGCTTCCTGAAAGCACATCACTTGTGTGACATTGTATGCCGTTCCTGGTGCAGGTTGCTTCATTAGTCTTCACAGCTGCCTAGCGTGGAGTGTTGAGATTTTGAATTCCTACTGAGATCCCTAGCTACAGTCTGCACAATGCTTGCTCTGTCGAACCTCTTCATTTTATCTTATAGGCTTCGTTACTGAGCCCTACTGACCATGGAGACCCAGGGAAGCGTACAAACTTGGGTCTGGTCCCTGACTGGGGGAGGGAGAAGGGAGGAACTGGCTTTTAACTCTCAGGGTGGGACTCACCAGACCTCGCTCCCTCAATCCAGACTGAGGTAAGCCAAAGGCACCTGCTCTCCTCCAGAAGCCCCCCAGCAGAATGATGGAAGCCCTCTTTGCAACAGTGGACAATTTCAACCCCCAGATTCCCAGGGGGCTTGAGTGACCCTCAGTGTCACGGCCTTCCCAAGAATGATCTTTCTTAGCCCCCGGTCTCCGGGGCAGTGAGTGCAGGCACCTTGGGGATGGCGTCCTGCACAAAGGCTTCCATTTTAAGAGCCAATGTTTGGAGACCTAAGGTCAAACAGGGGAGTCTTCATGTGGTCAAGGACCCTCCTTAGAAGCCTGAGGCACGGAGGGGTCCTCTACCGGAGAGTGTTGACTGGGATGTCTACACCCTCAGGCCACCAGTGTCCTTTAGAGGTTTGTTGAGCCTCTGCTTGTAGCTCAGGGCTTATCGTCCTGTGGGATCAAACCTCGATTGCCCAGTCCCCCTCCCTTGCTCCCTCACCAGGGCTCTCCATCACCTCTCCCGGCGGCTGGACCCCCGTTGGATGATCAGCCATCACTCCACTGTGAGGTGACCTGTGAGCCGGGCCACAGGCTGATCCCATCAGGTACACAGGCTTCTCCACAACTTGAGGATGAGGCGCTCAGGGGTGAGGCCAAGCTCTGTTTTGCTCTGTCCTTTGATAACGGCTGTCCCCATAGGTATGGGGTAACGGCTCGTTGTGGCTCTGCCTTGCATCCCCCTGCTGTTAGACGCAGAGCCTCTTTCTGTATTCTTGCTGACCATTCGCATGTCTTCTTGGGAAAACTGTCTATTCAAACACTACCCACTTTGTTAATTGAGTGATTTGCTTTCCTGATTTTGAGTTACTTATGTATTTTTAATATTAATCTTTTATCAGATACGTGGTTGGTAATCATTTTTTCCCCTTAGGTGGGTTTCCTTTTTGCAGTAGGAATAAATTTAACTAAGCATGTGAATGACTTATACACTAAAAACTCTGCCCAAGGCAGTCCACAGATCTAACGTATCGAAGTCCAAATGAAACGCTTCACAGAAATAGGAAAAATAAACCTAAAATTAATATTAAATTAAATGAAGGACCCCGAATACTCAAACAATCCCTGCAAAGAAGATCAAGGCTTGTGGCATCGCTCTGCTTGATCTTGAAAAATATTCTAAAGCTACAATGGTCAGAACAAGGTGGTCCTGGTGTCCAGACAGACACAGAGACCCATGGGACAGAGAGCCCAGAAGGAGACCTGGGCATGAGTGGTGAATCGACCTGCTGCAAGCACCCAGAACCACCCTGGGCAAGGAGAGTCCCATCCACAGACAGCGCTGGGGAAACTGGACATGCACAGGCCACAGGGTAAAGCGAGACCCGCCTCAGACTCCCATCCAAGGGCACGCAGACAGGCCGAGGACTCAAATGTACGACCTGCAGCCAAGATTCACAGGAGCAACCGAGATGCTCCCTGGCAGGTCAGGAGGATGACATCATGGATGGGATAGCAGAAGCACAGGTGACAACCACAGAATCAGGACAGCAGCAGATTGAGCAGCCGCAGGGCCCAGGACACGCAGTCCAGGGAGCAAACTCCAACACAGACGGGCGGGGGACGGCAGTAGGGTTACGTAAGGAAGCCCCCTCAAGAGCCACAAACCAAATAACTCTGTTTTACAAAACAGAAGGCTTGACAGGCTCTCCCCGCGTGACGCCCACCACCTCCGCCTGACAGCTGGCTGTCAGCTTTACCATGGAAACTGCTCATGACGTCACCAGTGGGATTTGTAACCATTTCAAATGTAGACTTCGTGAAAGATTTGGTCACAGATAAGATGTGGCTCTGATTTCCAAATACGATCCCCCCATGGCCAAGAGAGCAGGTCCCTGGTGGTCCAAGTGTCCGCACAGAACCTCCCTCGAGGCCCTCCAGCCCACCGCCAAATTCAGAGGCCTGCTCGCCGCTCTGCTTCCTTGTGAGCGCGAAACCAAAAGGCAGGAAACACCCAGGGGCACCAATAACACTTCAGAATCTCCTGCCAACTTGAGGCCGGGTGGACGGGACTGCAGAGCCGGTTCCTTAATACTTTGAAAAATTCCATTGAAATGAGAGATAACAAACTTGAAAGGCAAGAACTTTTTGCATCAATAAATAAAACATCAAAGCGATGACTGAGCCCGAGATCCAAAGAAGCCATGTACATTTTTTTCAGCATAATACAGCAGTGACTATGAAGTCCAGGGCACAGCCCTAGCTTAAAAGCACAGCGAGAGTCTGCCTTTCCGGAGCGGCCCTCCTCTGGGACACTGGGACCCCAAGGCACTGCGCTGTGCCCAGTTTCTCACTTGCACTTTGTCTCTGGTCCTTTTTCCAGACCACAGAGAGCTGATAAGTTAGCTTTTCAGCTTCAATGCACTTGAAAAAGGCCAGGATCTTAGAGAAAATGGTAGTGATAAAAGTAATGAGAAACTAAATCGCAAGTCTGGAAGCCCTAGACAATGCGTCAATTTAAGAGCAGAGCATGACGCCTGTCATCAGCCGACCTCCTCGTGGTGTCTGAGAGCCCGAGCGGCACAGACCCTGCCCTGGTGCTGCCTTCTCCTCCTGCTCCTTCCTCGCAGCAGGTTGGGCAGAGTTGCCACCTCCTCCACCTTGCCCCAGATGCCCCGTCTGGCTGCTCTTGCACCTGGAGAAAGAGCGTGAGCTTGGAGCCAGACAGAGTGGTGAGGACTCCTGCCTGCCCACTGCCTGCCTGGCCGCTTTGTGCAAGCCTTCAGCTCAGTGACCTCGCTCAGAGAGTGAGAATCAGAACCAAGGGGGACAGGAGCCTTCCCAATAGGCAGGTTCCACCGGCTCCCTAGATTAATGGGCTGCCCTATTTCCCTGAGGAAATGCACTGGCGAAAGCTCCCGGAAGCTCTGATGAGGGGGTTCCCCTCAATGCAGACGCTGGCCCTGCAGTGTTGTGGCACCTGGGAGGGTGTTAGCAAAAAGAGACCTGGGTGTTCACACTAACAGAAAACAAGACAAAGAGGAATAGTATATACTCATCAAGCTCCATCTACACGGAAGATGTTACCACCTTTAACACGTGCTCATGGGAAAACGGAGCTTCAAGACGCACAGCAGGGCGCAGTGGTGCGGCTTGTAATCCCAGCTGCCCGGGAGGTGAGGCAGGAGAATCCCGAGTTCAAAGCCAGCCTCAGCAACTTGGTGACGCCCTAAGCAGCTCAGTGAGACCTTGTCTCTAAATAAAAAAGGGCTGGGGATGTGGCTCAGTGGTTGAGTGCCCCTGAGTTCAATCCCCGGTACCAAAAAAAAAAAAAATTATATATATAGATATATAAAATGCAAATTTTGTGAGAACTAAAGCTAAAGGGAGAAATAGGCAATTCTACAACAATAAGTGGATATTTCAATACCCCAGCCCTTTTTTGTGTTAAGACAGTCGTGCTGAGTTGCCCAGGCTGGTCTTGAACATGTGATCCTCCTGCCTCAGTCTACCATGATTACAGATGTGCACCTCACACCTAGCTTGAATGTGTCCTTGAAGGCAGAGAAGTTTCTAACTTGGAGGAAGTTAGATTTTCTGGTTTTTCTTTGGTTGCTGGTAGTTTTGTTAATGTATATTAAGAACCATTTGCAGACCCAAGCTCATGAAGATTTACCCCATAATCCTGTCTAACATTTTTCTAAGTTTTACTCTTGTGTTTATGTCTTTGATGTATTTTAAGTTGATATTTAATATGGTGTGAGGTTGAAGCCCAACATCCTTCTTTGACACCCAGGCAATGGTTATCTCAATGCTATTTGTTGAAGACACTGCTCTCTTCCCACTGAATGGTCTTAGCTTGATGGTAACATATGATCTGTTTCTGCAGTCTTCATTATATTCCATGATCTACACAAATATAATCTCACCTGCACCTTTTTCTATGGTGTATCCTTAGTATCACATTGTTGTGATTACTCTAGGCTTCTAGTTAAGTTTTGGAACCGGTAATAGAATGTTGTCCACCTTTGTCTTCTTACAGTACTATTGTGGCTATCTGGGCTCCCTGCAATTCCATATGAGATCCATAATTGGCTTTTCCATTTCTACAAAAAGAAAAAAGGTTATTGGGATGTTTGTTAGATAATACATTGAATCTGTAAATTGACTTTGGGATTATTGCCATCTTAACAATATTAAATCTTTTAGTCTGTGAGTACAAGATGCCTTTTGTTTATTTTCACCTTCTTTAATTTCTTTAACAATATATTACCGCTTTTGTGTACCAGTCTTGCACCTTCTTGATGAAGTTTATTCTAAGGCACTTGGTTCTTTTACAGGCTATTGTAAGTGCCACTGCTTTCTTAATTCCCTTACAGCTTATCCACTGCTGGGCTTGCTGGTCTGTATGTCTCCCGTCCTGCATCTTGCTGGGTTCACATGTTAACTAATAGTTTTCATAGGATTCGTAGTTATCTCCTATGTTTGAGATCTTGCCACCTGTGAACACACACAGGTTTCATTTCTTCCTGCATAATTTGAATGCCTCATCTTTCTTTTTCTCCCTTAATTGCCCTCGATAGAACACCCAATAAGGTGTCAGACTCCTTGAAATCCAGGAACAAGAAACCTTTATCTAGATGTTAGGGAGAAAGCTTGCCGCACTTCGCTCTTAGGTGTGAGGTTAGCATGGGGATTTTCAGGATTGCTGTTTATCACTGGAGGAACTCCCTCCATTTCTGGTTTAGTGAGGCTTTTTTTTCCCCTCTAGTCAGGAAATGGTATTTGGTTTTGCTCAATACTTCTTTATTAGTTGGTCATTTCGTTGTTTCTTTTCATTGTTGAATGTGGTTACGTTGGCCCACCCTTGTAATTCCCACTTGGGCATGGTGTATAATACCTTTCATATGCTGTAAGATTCAGTCTGCTAGTATTTTTTTTTTCTTGGGGATTTTTGTATTTGAAGGAACACTGGGTATGCAGTTTTCTTTTCTTGTAACGTCATTGACTGACTTTGGCGTCAGGGTAGAAGGAGTAAAGAGTTCCCTCCTCTTCTGGGTTTTAAGGGAGGTCTGGTCTGGACTCTCTCTCAGTGTTTGGTAGAGTTCACTGATGCTGTGATTGGGTCCTGGCTGACTCGGCTGGTTTGGGGTTATGACCAGACTTCTTCACTTTCTTTAATTCTTTCTTCACTTTCTTTAATTTCTTTCTTCACTTTCTTCACTTCACTTTAATCACTTGAGATTCTGTTTCTTCTTGAGTCAGTTGTGGTGGTTTTTTTTTTTTTTTTTTTTTTTTTTTTTAGGAATGTGTTCATTTTACCTAATCTATCTGTTGGGATAGTAACGTACCATATGTTATCTCCATGAGGTTTTAACTTTCATTTCTGATGTTGGCAATTTGGATCTTCTCTCTGTTGATTTATTTTTGAGCAGCCACCTGTGCTTAGGTCACTCTATGTGTCCTTCTGTCCTCTATTTAATTTATCCCTATACTCATCTCTTGTGTTTCTTTATTTCTGTTTCTTCTGCCAACTTTGGATGTAGCTTGCCCTTCATTTTTCAGTTCCTAGATGGGTCCGGTTAGGCTATTGATTTGGGACTATCCTTTTTTATTGTTGTTTTGATATTTTTTTGGTACCAGGGATGAACCCAGGGGTGCTCAACCACTGAGCCACATCTTCAGCCCTTTTTTATATATTTTATTAGAGACAGGGACTCACTGAGTTGCTTAGGGCATCTCTAAGTTACTGAGACTGGTTTTGACCCAGCAATCCTTCTATCTCAGCCTCCTGAGCCACTAGGATTACAGGTGTGTGCCTTGGCACCTGGCCTGTCCTTCTTTTTAAATGCAGCCATTAGCTATGAATTTCCCTCTGAGCACTGCTTTGGCTGCATATCATATGTTTTATTGTTTTCATTAGTCTCAATGAATTTTCTTTTTTCCCTTTGAAATTTCTTCTTTGCTACACTGATGTTTAAGAGTATGTTGTCTAATTTCCACATATTTGTGAGTTTCCCAGTTTTCATTCTGTTATTGATTTCTAACTTGATTCATCATCGTCAGAGAAGATACTTTGTGTTGTCTGACTTCAGTCTTTGTTGTGTCCTAACATGTGACAGTCCTAAAGACTGTGGCAGTACCCTTGAGAAGAATGTACATCCTGCTGCTCTTGAGGGGTCTCCATGGGTGCCTCTTGGGTCCCTCTGGGTTATAGTGCTTCTCAAGTTCTCTTCTTACTGAACTTTTGCATGGTTGTTCTGCTGTTACTGAAAGTGGAGCATTGAAATATCCACTTATTGTTGTAGAACTGTCTGTTCCTCCCTTCAATTCTCTCAATATTTATGCGACATTTTGAAGTTCTGATGTTCCATAGGCATGTTTTAAAGACAATAACATCTTCTGTGTGGATTGAGCTTCATCAGTATATAATGCCCCTCTGTCTCCTGATTTGTATTAGTATGAACACCTAGCTCTCTTTTTGTTAAAAATTCCTTGGAATATCTTTTTCCATCCTTCTTTTTTTGAACCTGTTTGTGTCTTTAAAAGCAAGTCTTCTGTAGACAGTAAAATAATTAGTACATTTGTTCATCCATTATGCCAAACTCTGATTTTTAATTGGAAAGTTTGATTCATTTACATTTAAAGCGATTACCAACAATTAAGGCCTTTCTTCTGATATTTAACATTCATTTCTGATATGTTATGTTTTTATTCCTCAATTTCTTCATTGCTACATTTTTTGTGTTTATTATTTTTTTTCTAGTGTACCTTTTTATCTATTTTTCAATTGTTTTCTTAGTCGTTATCCTGGGGGTCTGCAGTGAGCACATTAGATCTGTTAACAGTTTAGTTTTAATTAATATCAACACAGCTTCTGAAACTCTGCTTCTATTCTACATTTGCTTCCCCTCTATGCTGTCATCATAAAAATCACATCTTTCACGACTGGGTGTCCAGGGACAGCTTTATAACGATGTCTTATGTATTTACATTTTAAATTACACAGGAAGGCGAGACCTCAGGAGTGCAAATGGCAATGCTGGTTGTCCTAGGCACCTGGACGGTGACCTTCGTGGTGTTCCTCTTTTCCTCCTGTGGCCTCCAGCTGCTGTGTGTGGGGGGGTCTCTGCTGCAGCTCGAGGGCCACACTAGCATCTCAAAGGCAGGTGGGTCTCCTGGTGGTGACTCCTCAGCCTGCTTTATTCTTGATTTCTCCTTCACGGGGAAGGATTTTCCTGGTGTATGATTTTTGGTTGACAGTTCTTCCTTTCAGCTTTTCAGGGTGTCACACGGCTGCCTCTGTTTTATGGTTTCCATGGAGAAAGTTGCTGACGGCCTCCTGAGGATCTTCTGCTATGTGCCAGGTCACTGCTCCCTTGCTGTGTGTCACTTCTCTCCTGTGCATCTCTGTGGCTGTCTCTGAGTTTTCTCCTGGAGGACGCCATGGCGCCTGTGGATGGTACAGATCCGCAGTTCTCATCACGTGTGGGAACGCGGGTGGTCTTTGGCACTCCACCTGCCCGTTCCTTCTCTCCCCCTCAGGGACTCCTGTCATGGCACAGAGGTCTGCTCCGTGTCCCACACAGGTTCCTGTAGGTTGATTTATTTATTCCCTCTTCTTTCTACTTCTCAGATGGGATAATTTTAACTGAAATAACTCCCAGACCACTGATTCTTCTGCCTGTTCAAATCTGCTGTTGAAGTAATCTAGTTAATTTTAAATAGTATTTACTATACTTTTCAGCTTCAGAATTTCTGTTGGTTCCTTTTGGTCATTTCCTTTCTCTTTGTAGCTAGTCTGTGCCGCGAGACGTCATTCTCCTGGTTTAGTTTAGGTCTTTGTTGTTGTTGTTGTTTGTTTGTTTCAGCTCTTTGAGCATATTTAAGACAGTTGATTCAGGTCTTTGTCTGGCAAGTCCAATGCCTGGACTTCCTTAGGGACAATTCCTTTACTGTCCCCCACCCCAAACAGACCTACTTATTTCTTTGCATACCTCATAACTTTTATGCTAAAGGGACATTTTGAATATTATAACTATCCTCATAGTCGTAAGTTCTTCACCCGATTACTGAGATCTGAGAAGAGGTAAATACGGCAAGTTTTTCTGTCTTCGTCATTGCTTTAATGGAGGGAGGTGGCTGGGGATCCCATGCTGCACTGTGTGACCAAGCTTCAGCCTGAACTTGCCTGGAACTGTTTGCCACTCCTGCTTTGCGCTTCCTAGAACATCCCCCACTGGTCCCCAAGAGATCCCGGAAGCCGACTGACCCGGTGCTGAAAGCCCATGGTCTGGCCACACCTCTAAATCGAATGTTCTTTACATATTTTCCTGGTCACTGAAGCAGGGTCTACTCTATGATTTTATGAAACCTTGATTGCCTTGAAACGAAATCCTGAAACTAGGAACAATCTTTTCTTGTAACAAATTTCAGGATCTTTACAATATCGTTCATGAACAACACACTAGGAACTGACCCAGACGGCCCAGGAACAGCTGATGGCAAGGGAACGTGGCTCTTTATAGTTAGCAGATCGTTTCTGGTGCCTTTGGGTGACCTGTGTCTTCACAACCAGACCCTATGATAAAGTAGGTCCACTCGCGTGCAAGATTGCACTGCCTGCAAAACATCCCTCCACCAAGGAATGAGGACGATGTTTCAGCTGCTCTCATGGACTCTGCAAAGCCCCAGCTTCCTTCTTCATGCTAACAGTCATGCTAAGACGCGGCGTGTATCGGTTAGTCTGGCCAAGATAGTGTGACCTAAGTCGTCATTCTAAAGTTCTCATATCTGTCTGGTACTCGCCAGTTGTTACAGGACTGACATTACGTAGGTCACTCAGTGAGGCTGTGCCCTCCCTTCTGCTGCCCAAGAAGCAAAAAAGCCATATCAGGACCTCATGGGCACAGGACCCTGGCTCTCCGCCCAGCCCTGCTCTCCATCCAGCCCCTCTCCCACCACAGCACTGCTCTGGGCCTCCGTAGCTGGCAGAGGATGTCCAGTGGCACTGGAACACTTCTAGTGACTCTGCAAGCACCTTGCTCCATGTGGGGACACTGCTGTTCTTAAGAGAGTGTCTCATGCTGGGCAGAGTCAGTCTGTTTCCCCATCTCTCGTTCCGTCCCAGTAATTCAGATGCTCCTTTCGCATGGCAAGCTTCTGAAGAACCGCTGCTGCTGATGCTGTTCTTCTAGGGGCAAGCTCTCGGCACCGGCCTCGGCCCACCTGGGTGGGGTGAACCGCTCGCTGCTCCGTGCTGCCTCTCCTGGCCAAGCCCCAGCTTGATAAACTGATGCTTCTCTGAAATGCTGAGTAAAATATGCATACATGGACCAGCGAAAACCATCTCAGTACTAGTCCTGGCCTGCTGGTTAGTAGACTTTCAGTGTCCCCAAGGTTCATGGGGCAAAGCCTTGGTCCCCAGTGTGGAGCTGTGGCGGGGGGAGGAAGCTTCCATGGTGGGGCCTGCAGGTAGGTGTTCCAGTCATTGGGGGTGGGCCCTCCAAGGAGAAGTGGGACCCTGGCCTCCCTCTCTCTGCTTCCCAGCCACCAGGGGAGCAGGCTGGTTCTCTGGTTCTGCCACACTCTTTTGTCGTGACCTGCTGCCACAGGCCCCAAGCCACAGCTCCAGCTGACAATGAGCTAAAACCTCTAAAACCGTGAGCCCGAATCCACCTTTTCCCTTGATAAGTGGATAAACTCAGGTATCTGTTGCAGCAATGGAAAGCTGGCTAACCCCTTCCCCTCTCCTGGATCAGTGCTGGGGGGAATAAATAAGTGATCCTTTTAAGTCTCAACAATCTCTTTTGGTATTGGAATCCTTGAAGACTGAGAAGCTAAAGTTGTCCCCCGTGTGTTACATAATGTTAAAAAGGTAAGCCTTCAACCAACCATCAGTGGAAGAACTTGAGAAGATTCAAAGTTTTTCATAGAGAAATAATTTGTATTTGTGTCTATTTGAAAGCTATTCAAAGGCAATGCCCGCTCCACCTCTGTGTGCCTGGCATGGATGGAATGCCTCTCACTGGATCCACAAAACTGCATGAGGTGCCTGTTCAAATACTTCACCTTTAGCAGGTTCAGTGCTTATCAAAGCTCACAGAAGAGACGTAAGTGCCAGGACAGAACCAGCTCAGCCACAGGGCAAGATGCGGGGCAGGTCCAGGGAGTTCCTGGAGCCAGGGCCACCGGGTTTCACTCCTGCCAAGGACGAAAGAGCTCTGGCAGCCAGACACCCATAAAGGGGGACATCACCTGGGCTGATTGGTGTTTCTACGTAGAGGGAGGGGCAGCTGTTAAGATTTAATTTTGCTTATCTTAGTGCTTATTGCACGTGCTTTTGGATGGGTGCTCTCCCTTCTTGGCTTTGATCTTACTGCATTCGTTTGGAGTGTGTGGTTAAATTGCTTGAGTTTTTTAAATTTGCAATCAGCTTTTCTTTATTTACTTATTCATACGACACTTTGTTCCAGAAATGATTCAAGACAGCTGATGGAAACACCTACAGCTCAACAAGACCAAACAGAATATAAAAATAGCTGAGAACATCTGGACGACCAGCATGTGGGGCTCTGAAACTAGGAACAATCTCCATGTGGCCTTGGGAGGCCCAGGAAATGCTGTCAAATATGAAACCCAGCAAAAGGTGAGTTGTATTTAATGCTAGGCTTTCTAGAAGCTAAATGGTAACATGACTGAAAATTTCATGTGATTTGAACAAATTAATTGCTCAGGAAAAAAGAGCAAATATTCCTGATAGCAGAGAGATTTCTCCTTTGGCGAACTTATTCCTAGAGGGAGAATCCACTTGTCTATCCCCAGGCCTCGTTTCTGGCCGGGAGTACAGATGACCTTCACCAGCTACCTACTGACCCCGGCAGGTTTCTGTATCTTTGGAAGATGGAGCAGGATACCTGGGTCACATACCCTGGCTCTGCCCCACATTCAGCCCAAGCTCGGTGGCTTGCAGTTAAATGCACAACCCCGGGAGCATCTGAGATGAGTCTTTGCCGGTCCCAGGATCTCTAGAAGATACGACTCTCTGTGACTTGCACATGTGACGCATGTGGTTTTCATGTGGGATGACTGTTCAGCCCAGGGTGCCTCTCAGGGCTTTGGACTTTCATCCTTCAGTTAAACCTAATTAAGAAAACCAACTGAAGCAACTTCCCATAAAAGTGAGATATTATTATGTGCTAATGAAAGGCAGACTGAAGCCGGTGAGTCTCCTGGGTAACAGTCATTCACCGGAGGCCTCATGCCCATCAAAGGCCTCATGCCCATTTTAATTACCCTCTCCAGAATTCAGGTGATCCCAGGAGGCTGTTATTAGGTGTCAGTAAATGCCCCCAGGGTGCCGTCTGCAAGCAGCATGTCCCCCTGAACAGAGTCTGGATGGTCTCTGTTAGGCTTACTCAGGTTTAATGCTCTAAATTGCTGTATTTCTTTATAGCAATGTCAATTATTGTGTAATCTCCACATGAAAGGGAACTGGTTTTTAAAACGCAGGCAAGGATGTTCTCAGCTGGACTTCTATGGGGAGAGTGTGAGGGGAGCCACAGGCCTTGAACTTGCTATCCTCTCCCCAAGGGGTCTGCTGCAGCCACCTCTGGGGTCTCCCTCTGCCCTGGGGCTAAGCTGCCCTCTCGCAGAGTGGAGAGCCCCCTCTTCCAGGTTCTTCCTGCCTGGCCACTCTGCCCAACCAGGACCGTGGACCAGACAGGGGGCTTAGGTCAGGAAGACCTCGGCCTGTGGATGACATTGGAACACTGGGGACAGACCTTCCCCTGTGCTGCCCAGGGTGACAGCGTTCCAGCTGGGACCCCTGTGCTGCACCTCCTTCCTCGGGGCCCCCATGGACTTCACCCAGGCCAGTGTCACCTCTGGAATGATCCCCTGCTGTCCCCAAGAGGGTGTGTGTGTGTGCATGACCTATTTGTGTCTGAGTGCATGGGCTTGTCTGGGGTCATCTGCAGGAGCGGTCACACCCCACCAAGGTCAGCCCTGGTCCCCTCCGCACCCTCCTCTCCCCTTCCCTGGAGTTGCTTACAATACAAGCATCAACCCAAATACACTCTTTAATCCTCTCCCGTCCTGTGTTCCCTCCTCAAATAAGAATGTCTTCTCTGTTGTCCTCAGATAATCACAATAGCCACACAAATACTTTTGAAAATGGATCCCTGGAAAGAATGGACTCCAATGTGAGAGTACCCCTTGGCTAAATCCATCTTTTCTGTTTGTTTCTGTGTTATTAATCTTTAGCCGTTGCCACTTTTTCAACATTGGAGATGCCACAGTGACCTTGGCAAAGACGCCCTTGTCCAGTGGACAGCCTGATCGTCCAGCTTGGAAGGCTCTGTGCTGGTTGCTCAGAGACTCACGTCTGCTCCAGGGCAGGTGGCGTCTGAGCCAGGCCCTCTCCAGGGCTCATTATCAACCGAGGTGCCTCCCTCAGACCCCACCTGAATGGCCTGGCCAGCCCTGGGGATCCTGCTCCTGCCCCTCCCTCCCTCCCTCGGGCACCCACAAGCGCAGCCTCAGGTGGGGCGGCCCCGTGGGCAGCAGCTCTTCATGCTGGTAATTTTAGAAAGTGTTATTCACTATGCGTCTCTCCTGTTAAAAAGCCACTCCCTCCAGAGACCCCTGTGGATCCCGCCCCTGGCACATGAAGGCTTTTGGCTAAGAGATCTGGACGAGCAGGTGAACACAGCTGGCCCTCTGTCCCCCCAGCCTGAGAGCCCAGTTTCATCAAGATTGCTGTGGACAGAATCCAGGATTCCAGAATATTACAAAATCTGACCAGTGCGCAAACAGAGTGCATCAGGGCTCCGCTCTGGCAGTAAAATCAGCCGAACTTCAGCTTCAAACACCACACTGTGCGTCAGCTCAGAACATTCCGTTTTGTGAAAATGTATCAACTGCTATCCGAATATGAATGTTAGTTTAATTTTTGATCTAAAACTACTGTTGTCAGAAGCAAAGTTCTTTGTAAATTCTCCTCTGTGACAAAAGAAGAAAACAAAATCAATCCAATATTTCCTAAGAATTGGAAAGGGAATCCTTGCCTCCGGGGAGGGGGGAAGCCCACTGGGGGAAACTCCATACGAGGGTCCCAGCAGCACGTGCCTCGAGCCAGGAAGCTGTGGGTCCCGGCGCCATGAGCATCAAACAGCAAAGAGACTTGACCAAGCCACAGAAGAAGGTTGTCTTAGAAGCCTACGGGGAATATCAGAGACATACTCGTCCACCCTGGAAGTCGGCTTGGTTGATGCTCTTCTAAATTACAGCTCCAGATTTGGACTCCAAAGCCAGAATCGTAAAATTGAAGTCACAAGTGCCGCAGCCTGGCACCTGCTCAGGCAGGAGGCTGGAGGAGACAGGTGTGTCACTCCTGTAGCCTCACACAGCACCGGGGCTGCGCGTCTCCAGGATTCATGCTAATCCCCACAAGTGAGGAGTGAGGGTGAGCCACTGTCAAGGCAAAGCCTCTTCTAGAACCTTCCTCAAGCACCACGTCCTCATACTGAGCCTGCATGGCCCCTTGACACACCCGGCACCCGCCAGGTGCTGCCTTGCCATTCTGTCCTGAGAATTAAGCATGGCGGGCGGCAGGAACCCAACCAAGGGCAACAAGACCCTCTAGAGAGGAGGCCCATGGGGAGAAGGGAAGTGAGCTGCGGTCTGCTTACACTGGGCAGAGCTGTGGCTGTGGGAACACTGTGTCTGGTGTCCAAAGGAGAAGTTGAGGACCCGTGGGGCCACTGGCACGGAGAGACCTGGCAGGGAGACAAGAACAGAGGAGCAGAGGGCGCCAGGGAAGCCTGGTTCCTGAGTGGGAGTCTGGGGTGTGTCACCATGGCCCTCTGGGAACCCTCAGGGCCAGGTGTCCTCGGGGACAGAGCCAACAGGAAGCGCTGGCACAGCGGTCAGGAGCCTGGACCAGCCCTGCTGGGCACCTGTGAGTCCTAGCTGATGTCTCCCCTCTCCCTACGTTTTGTTTTTAGCTTTTCCCTTTTTCTTCTTCCTCCAACAGCTCCAGAGGATCAACAGGGAAGATAGTCATCCAGTCCTCTGATTCTGGCTGCTGCGGAGAGTCCCAGGTAGGACCCCGTGGCAGACAGAGGTGTACAAGTGCTCTGGAGAACCCCGCCTGCCCTCCAGGCTGCCCCTGTCTGTGGCCATCACCGGTGCTGTGTCCCCACCCCCAGTCCCTGCACCTCCCTGGCACTGCCCTGAACCATCATCCAGGCCAGGCAGGGCAGCAGGCAGGGGCAGGACCCCAGCCAGGTCTCAGCCCTGTGCACCTGGAACGTGGTCTTCCCTCCATGAGGGACGACGAAACCGGAGGGGTATAGCCACACGGGGCCATTTGTGCCTTCAGAAGCTTGTGCCACGGTGGGGACAATGGATGGATAGAGACTAGGAGGTCAGAGTAGGTTGCCATCGAGCCAGGAGGGACAAGGTGTGGCGGGCAGTGGACCACACAGGGGAGACGCAGGAGTCAGCACACTCTCTTTCTTGGGATTCTGAGTTCTGCAGGTCCACTACACTGGGGAGACAATTTCCTGAGGTTACCCGTGATTCAAGAAGCCCAAGAGTGTCATCACTAGAAGTGTCCCTGAAACACCTATGCCCAAAAGGTAAGGCGACCTGGGGCCGTGGGTTGGGGTGTGAGGTTCTGGGGCCATGGGGCTCTGGTGGCCTGGCGAGCCCGCCCTCCCACACAGCCTGGCGTCAAGGGCTGCATCTGCGCTCTCCCAGGCCCCCCGAACTTCACGAGCCCCACGTGACTGCCTGGGGAGGTTTGCAGGGGAGAAGGCCAAGCCCCGCAGGTGCTGCCCTGTCCGCACTGCCAGGTCCCTGGAGCGCCCAGAGGCACGTTGTCCCTGAGAGCACGCGGGTTTAGTAGCCCTGAGGGCAGCGGGCGACTTAGAGGCTCTCCTGCACCTGACTTGCTGGGACTGGGAAGGATTTGTGATTCCGGAGCCCCTGGACGGCCAGAGGGTCAGCTGTGAGGATTTCAGTGTCCTCTGTGAGCTTGGGGGAGGTTCTGTGCAGCCCGGGGGACAGGTGCCTTGGAGGTGTTGTGTGCAAAACTGACACAGACCCTCGTGATGGGCCTTTAGTGTGTGCAGGCAGCGGTGTAGCACAGCAGGCCACACCCAGTGGCTTTGGCAGCAGTTTGTCACCATATCTCATGACAGTGAGGAGAGGATTTCAGAGAGCAGGGCAAGAGCACCACCAGCTTGTCCCGGCCAGGCGGGAGCAGCTGGGTACGAGGCGTCCTTCTCCCCGCACACCTTCCAGCTCTGGGCTGAGGCTCCCTGCTGCCACCTCATCCTCGGGGTGAGAAGCTGGGCAGGCTCAGGCGTGCGCTCTGTTTCCAGATGGGAAGTAGGAGCGCTGCGTCCTGAGGCTGGGGCCCGAGAAGGGCCCAGCATCACTTCCTCCAGTTTCTATTGGTGAAACAGCCCCACAGTCCACCCAGGTCCCAAAGGAACAGATGTGGGCCCACCTCCCAGCCGGAGGAGGGTTGGAGGTGGGGCTGTGACTATGATAAAAGACCCACTGACCAACTTATCAGAAGGAAAGTTCCTGAATGAAGACACGAGTGGTGTGAATACGCCTGCTGTACACCAGAGACGTGAAAAATCATGCTCTGTGTGGGTGATGAGAATTGTGACATATTCCGCTGTCACACATAACAGATTAGAATAAAAAAAAAATTCTGCAGAGTTCCCAGTTCAACTAAAAGGAGGAGGAGGAGGAGGAGGAGGAGGGAGGGGAGGAGGGGAGGGGAGGAGGA
>NW_025999992.1:2002134-2014929 GCF_001458135.2 Marmota marmota marmota
GAGGGGGAGGAGGAGGGGGAGGAGGAGAGGGTTACTTGTGGCTCACAGTTCCGGAGGTTTCCGTATATGGCCCATTGGCCTGTTTCTTTGGCGATGCAGCGTATCAAGGTGGGAGCCCATCACTGCATCCTGGCCAGAAAACAAAAGGAGTGGTCGAGGAAGGGGCTGGAGTCCCGCTGACCCTTCAAGGCACACCCCAGTGGCTTCTCTTCCTCCCAGGAGGCCCAGCCTCCACCGCCTCCCAATAGAGCCATGGCTGGGGCCATTCCAAATCCAGACTGTAGCCGCCGCCATGTTTACTCTACCACATTATTACTCTTCCTTCCTGGAGGAAGAAACTGAAGCTCAAAGAACCCAAATAATACGAATATTGCAACCAACACAGCTGAGGTTTGAAAGTATGACTAATCCTGACCCTTTTCTCCCTCTGGGATACAGCCTGGCTCCCAGGACAAGGACATGGCTTGTTAGGGGCACAGTTCTCTCCTGACGGGCCCAGGACAGGGCACGCTCGGCAGACAATGTCTTCCCTTCTGTCTGTGACGTATATCACTAGCTGAAGAGCCCTGCTCCAATCAACACACAGACGTAGACTCTAATAAAACTTCTCTTTAGTTCAAGACAGAAAAAGGGGGAAATGCAAGTGAATCTAATCATAAATTCAAATGCAAACTCACTACCTGGCTCAGGGTACATTGACTGCTTTCCCAGAGGACACAAATATGTTTACAGTATGAAATAAGCTGGGGTCCAATGGGAGCCCTTCGTTATTATTAGATTTCCTCTGGAGAAGGATGTATAAATAAATACACAACCTGCTATTTTAGTATTTTGTTTTTCAGGGAAGAGAACCCCTTTGCAAAAACACATTTAAAAGAAAAAACTTCTCCGTTTCAAGCACTTGTTTATTTTCTTATTTGCCAGGCTAAAACTGTCTTCTTTCATCTCTGATTTCATTGAGGGCTGGGAGAAGAGGGTATTTTTTTTTTCTTATCTTCAGATCTGGAAGTTTTCCTTTCATTTGTGACAATGTTAAGTCTTCCTGGGCTGCCATTCCAAATATGCCCTCCTCTGGCCCTAACTGCGGGCCAAGAGCGCCCCCCAGTGGGCATATTGGGAGGCACAGCCGAGGGAGGTGGCGTGTGGTGAGGGCTGCCCTGGTCTTCTGCCCTCAACTGAGGCCCCTTAGTAGCTATAGTCACTCAACCCTCTGAAACCAGCACACAGCCCCCAGACTCTGGTGCCCTTCTCGGTCTCTCCTGCACACAGGGGTCTCTATTTGCTCAGCTACCCGAGGGTCCTGAAGAAAAGGACCCCGTGGTGACATGTGCAACCCTGGTGTCTGGTGGCTTTGCGCAGACCAAGAGTGCCTGTCCAGCTTCCTCATTAACGTGTGTTAATTCTCATTACGCATGTGGAGGGAAGTTGCGAGAAATGTGTTCTGGAAGATTTCCCCACGGAATCCACAGGCTGCCTGCTTTGAGGACAATCTTGACAAAGGAAGTGGCGTTGGTTCATGTGCCAAGTGGCCCAGAGCTCCCTCTGTCCCCTGTGGCCTCACTGGTTCTCAGCCATCTCCTGGAATGGTCCAGGGTACTCTTGGCCTCATCCTCTTCCTTCAGATCTTTGCTGGGTGTGGGCAGGGTGAGGACAGGGTGCATGGTGGCACCCCCCTTCCTGCTCTCCCCTCCTGCCCCTGCACTCTGTACCGCACCCCACCTGTTCCCTGCTCGTGCCCCCACCTCACACCTCCATCAGCTGGAGGGAGACTCCAGGGGTGCTGGGATCGGCTGTGTGTTCCCAACTTACCCCAGGGCCTGGAGGGCCCTGCACAGAGAGGCTGCTGTGTCTCGGTGAACAGTGTCAACACAGTCACAGTTCTTTGCTCCTGGCAGCTTCAAAGTGTGTGGTTCTTGAGGAATTTTTAATTTGGAAGATAGATGTTATTTTTAAAATGTCACTAATGAACCTAAGCATGAGTAATAGCTCCTGTTGTGTTAATTTCAACTTTGCATAATTCACATTCTCACAAAAGGTAACCACATGAATGTAATCTTGAAAGAAAAGGGAATGGTTACAATTAAGGTTAAAGTCCTTCTCACAGGCATATCTATGGGACCTATTTTTACAAAGAGAACATGTGCCACATAGAACTAGGGCTGTTTTGGTTTTATTTTTTTTTAACTTTTTTTTTTTTTTGGTAGTGGGGATTTAACCCAGGCACTCTCTACCACTGAGCTAAATTCCCAGCCCTTTTTATTTTATTTTGAAAGAGCATCTCCCTAAGTTGCTGATGCTGGCCTCAAACTCAAACCCAGCCCCCTGGGGTGCTGCCCTCAGTCTCTTGGCGGCTTTCCTCGGTTACAGCTAATAAGCGCCCAACTGCATCTTCAATCATCATGTAAATTTCAAACTATTGTGTAGAAATAGCTGATTTTTTTCCTTTGGAAGAATTTTGAAAATTTGTAGTTGATCAACACAACTAAATAGAAATGTTACCTAAGTTGCTGTTGATCTACTGTAAAGAGATTGCTCTTAGTCCGTCACAGAGGGCCACATATTGAGTCCTGATTTCTGATTTCAAGTCCTCACCTTCACTGCACTGGCTGAGTGATGTTGGCAAGCTACTTGGCTTCTCTGAGCCTCAGTCTCCTCATTTGTGAAATGGGATACCAGTGTAGGGCCTTCTGACCATAGAAATGCACAGGGAAGCATTCCCCTGGTGAGCAATCCCCCTCACCCCATTTCCTACACTTAGAATGCCCTGCAGTCTCTCTTAGGATCTAGTAACAGAGCTAGTGTACGTGCTATGTCTAGCTGGTATGGCAGTGTCCTGCCCTGAGATGCCTCTATGCTAGAGCCTCATCAGCCTCCATCTTGAAGGCAGGCACATAGCTCCTAAAAATAGAGGAACTTGCTTGCCAGATAACTACAGTGTTTCTCCAAGCTCAGATGCTCCTGGAGCCACCCGCCTCACAGTGACTTCAGACACTGGACCTTCTTGAGAGCTGCACAAAGCTCCTGAGTTGCCTATTGTAACTGTGAAATGTAACTGCAGAACAAGCGCTCTTACTGATACTCTAAACAATAATGTGGTGTGGTACTAATGACCTAATGTGACCTATTGGTGTAAATAAACAAAAGTGGCTGCTTGGACAAAGGGCCCCTCTGCCACTTTCCCTGCCTCTGCACCTTGTTTCTGTGTCACCCTTTATTTATTATTCTTTACAACTGGTGATGACCAATGTTGGGGCATGAGAAGAGTTCTCTCCCCAAAGGACTCCCAGTCCACAGAGAATTTGGGACAACAGAATCCACCTTAACAGAGACCCTTCTGGACTTCGACAGGTAACAAGGGAAGGGAGTAGCTTTTTTATGCCTGGAACAGACTTCGGACGTGTGTCTCTTTCATTGGCTGGTACTGGTCCCTAATCAGTAGGCTATGGGTAATTCTCTATCTCTGTCTGACGCTCAACAACAATGTCATTAGGTTGAGCTTTCTGTCCTACTCAGCAAGGCTGAACGTACTGTAAATAGTGCTGATCTTGCTGCCTTGCTGAGAGAGATAAGCTCTTATTGTCCTTTTTATCCAGAAAGTGGGACACTAAATTTGAAGACTGGGAGAAAATAGGTGAGACACACGAACTTCTATTCCTGTGTACAGATGCAATTGAGAAACCCTCTATTTATCAACCTGCCTGCTCTTCTCCTTCTGTGTCTGGCTATTTGGCCCCTTTAAGTCCCCTCTGCTCCCCCTGAAGTGGCGGCACAACGCTGGCCACTATACTCTGCCCAGAGCCCTCCACGAATGACTCCTCTAACTCACTGCCATTGCCTCCGTGGCCAGCTGTGGAAGCCGCCCCGCCCCCAACTAGATCCCAGTTAACTGAATGTTGGGACAAGCTGTGGAGGAGGAGGGAGTCTCATAACTTACCTGTCTGTCCTATTAAGATAAATTCTGCTAACCAACCAAAATATGAACAGTTACCTTTTGCTGTATTGAAAGAGTTACAACCTTTAAATGAAAGGAAGATACAAGGTTTGACTCTACTGTCATTGAAACATGTTTATTAGTTACTGTAAATAAGCCTAAATTAGCTCTTTGTTTAAATGAGCAGTCAATTACAGGGTTATTGGACACAAATACTAATGTCATGGTGATAAATACTTTTATGGTATGGCTTTATGTATGGCCTCTAGAGGCCAGCCTGGTCTGGGGCAAAGGAAAAAAAAATAAACAAGGATCCAAAAGCTCCCTGTGGCTACCATGCTCTATCCTTTCCAATCCACAAGAAATCATTACTTATACTCAACTATATGTGGAAACTGTTACAAGATTTGCAAGGTTTAAAACAAAAACAGAAAAGAAAAAATAACTCTCCACAAAAAAAAAAAATGTAAACTGCAACATCATGCTTCAAGAGCATATCTTATACAAGAAAAGAAAAATGGTTACAACAGCTTTACTCACCTTTTAACTTCTGCTGGGTCTCTAACTTTCCTAGTCTTATATTTAAAATGTAAATTACAGGACCTACAAAATTTACTAGGCTTATGAAAAACCAGTTAAGACAAAAGGAAAAAAGTGTCTCTTTAAAATCCAAACTGCTTGGCTGGCTGCCTTATTTGTGTTCAGCTGGATTTCTTGACCAGATCCTCCCTAATGTTACAGCACAGAAAGAGAAAAGTAGAAACATTCTAAATGAAAAGCTTTCTTTTTGAAATAAGTTTTTTTCTTAAAACTTTCACAGACTTCCAACTGGCTCTTATCTGAGCTAAAAGCACACTCTGACCTGATAAAAAAAAAAGTTAGTATTACGGCGATATAAGTTTTTAAATATTCATATAAGTTGATGTATTTTTCTGATCAGTCTGTTTTATCTAACTATAAAGGTTTTTACATACTGTCTTTATCCAAAGGCCAATTTCTCCAGAGTTAACTCTCAAATACATTCAAAAATTTCTTTTAATAAATCCTCAGGAGGATATAAATATGGTTATGATGGGAATGGGTCTGCTAAGTATCAAGGACAAAAATGTCTGCTACCCCGAAACTCTTGATTTCAGTGTCCATGATAGCTGTTAGACTTATATACCTGGCATTTCCAATTGTACAGGGCTGTCTTCTGTCTATATATTATGTACTTAATATCAAAATTGACATTTAGACAAATGAGCACTCATAAATAAAAATTTAAATAATTAAGTGAATCCAAATAATTTAATTCAAATCAAATAATTAAATATATGGATGTCTCTAAAGTTCTGACTTATGGGTTTTTCTAGGTGACCAAACAATAAAGTCTTAATTTCTTAAAAATATCCAAAATATAATATAATGCTCATTACTTCTAAATTTTTTCAACAAAACAGGGATGATTAATGCTATTAATCATGTTTTCCTTATGTTTTTATGTTACAATTAAAATAAGTAAATTAGATTTAACATAAATGGGATTAATCTTCCTAAGTATAGTTTCTTAAATACATAAATCAAAAATTACAGCTGATGCCAAACTGAACTCTCATTTTTTCCAGTTGTTTAAGAAACAGGATGCTGCATCCTTTTTTATTTAACTCCTTCTTTAAAACAGGCTTTAAGGAAAATTAAAAAGAATCATCAATAATAACAGTGGATCAACTTTCAATATCTAATGTGTCATTGTCATTGATAGTTTTTGTTAAAATACCTTATACTTTTACAACAGTAGTTGCTAATTACAATAAAAAATTATATATGTTGAAATAATTATATTGCCCTCATTTTTCAGGCTATGATATTTTGCATTTTACTGTTATGTATGCTCAGTTACTTACTGATGATCACATTGAAATTTTATCCTTCACAGACATGGACATTCATGTCTTATACCTTACTTATAAAAAAAACTTCATATCTCCAATACTTACAGTTTTCCTCTACTATCAAGTTGTATTAACAGATATTTTAGCACCAATTGATTTTCACATGCCTCATGATGGACAATTCTCTTTATTATATTTAACAATTTTAATGGTAGAAATGTTATTTCTACCATTCCTCTTATAGATGGATTAAAGATGTATACAGATAAAAGTAAATAAAGAGAAATAATATCTGTTCTTAATAATGATAGATGGACTGACATTATACCCTACCTCAAGTCTCTCCACAACAAGTTGAGTCAGCTGCCATTGTCCTGGCGCTAAGACTGTTTTCTACTACTTTAAACATTATTACAGATTCTCAATATTTAACTAAACTGTTCCTTCTATTTTCATAGCTGTGTTATTCCCTTGTTTGGATTCCAATTTACTGGAGTTTTTTTAATGCTTCAGACCTTTTGCAGGGTCTGTGTGTCCTATCCTCTTTGCTCATATGCACAGCCACACCACGATTCCTGGACCTTTGATGGGTGGTGACGCTCACACAGATGGAACTATGAAATCCTTTTGTCCTTTATTTTTCAGATCCCATGGACTTTTTCATCAAAATGTTCAATGCATTTGTACGCCAGCTGTGGAAATTCAGTACAATCAGACTCCATGACTTCTAAAACCCATTATGATATCTGGGTTCGCTTGGCTGAAATTTTTACGTACTTGCAAAAATGTCTCATGGTACCCACTGTTGTCTTAGCAGACTGACTGTGTTCTTACCTTCCCCACAGGATTTAATAGAACACCATCCTGTGCAACATATCCTTTAAGGTCTATTCCCTTTGATGAAAACTGTGATGATTCAGTGAGCCTTCTAAGACAAAATTTAACTCTTCGACATTTTCCTTAGTGGGTATCCCTGGACTAGCTGTTGGGACTTACAAAACCACTCTGAAACTGGCCTGTGCTATGGTAAAAATATTAATCATACCTCTATGACAATTAATATGCTTAATGTAGAACAAAAACAACATCATCAAGCTATTCTTGACAATCGGGCCGCAATTGATTGTAATTATTACATTATAAAGGATGTCAGGAGTTTAATGATATTGCTTCAATTTAAGTGACAATAGATGTTCTATCTGAAAGGAGTTAGACTACCTTAAAGATATCATTAAAAAGGTCTGGCAAGATGATGGAGGTTTAGACTTATTGGATAGTCTAACTTCTTGGTTACCCAACTTTACATGGGTCAATTATTCATAGGTGCATTTTATTAATATTGGGATTATTATGTTGTGCTTGCTGTTGCCAATTTTACCCTATTTTTTGTCTCCACTGACATTAAAAAAAAACAAATATTATTCATCTGAAAGGTCTTAAAAAACAAGAAAGGGGAGATGTAGGGATTCTGACCATGGAAATGTACAGGGAAGCATTTCCCTGGTGAGCAAACTCCCGGGGCGTAACAGGCACCCTGTTTCCCACCCTTAGAATGCCCTGCAGTCTCTCTTAGGATCCAGTAACAGAGCTAATGTACGTGCCATGTGTAGCTGGTATGGCAGTGTCCTGCCCTGAGATGCCTCTGTGCTAGAGCCTCATCAGCCTCCACCTTGAAGGCAGGCACATAGCTCCTAAAAATAGAGGAACTTGCTTGCCAGATAACCACAATGTTTCATCAAACTCAGGTGCTCCTGGAGCCGCCCGCCTCACAGTAACTTCAGACACTGGACCTTCTTGAGAGCTGCACAAAGCTCCTGAGTTGCCTATTGTAACTGTGAAATGTAACTGCAGAACAAGCACCCTTACTGATACTCTAAACAATAATGTGGTGTGGTACTAATGACCTAATGTGACCTATTGGTATAAATAAACATGGCCACTTGGACAAAGGGCCGCTCTGCCATCTGCTCTGCCACCTTCCCTGCCTCTGCACCTTGTCTCTGTGTCGCCCTTCATTATTATTATTTCTTTACATAAGAAAGCACTAACCAGAGTTTCTGGCTCATGGTTTCTGTGACCTGGGGCCTGCGCCCTCAGGTGCCTGGAGGGTGGGGAAGCCCTGAGGTGGGCTCAGGCTGCCCTGGAAGCTATCCTGGGCTCAGTCTAGGCAGGCCCATGCTGTTCTCTGCTGAGGGAAGGGGCTGGGCATGTGTGGTGGGCCCAGCCGGTCTTTCTCACACACTCACTCTCTTGCCTTGTTTTTTGAATGCACTTGAAAATAAAAAGAAGTTATCAACAATGTTTGTTGAAAGGTTGGAACGGAAGAGGCTGAAGGAAGCATGGAGAATGTCCTCATTGCCTCAAACTGGGGAGGTGGCCTCCAGGAAGTCCCGTCCGGCTTGGGGCCTCTTGCCTCTTCTTCCCTGCTGGACTCTCAGGCCGACATGGCTGGCTCTGCCTGGGTCCACCCTTGCCAGCTGCTGAGAATGAAAGGTGAAGAGGGTGCAGGTCGTTCCTCCACGGCTCCCATGGGGGGTGCAGAGGCTGGCTGCTGGCAGGCCTGGCCCAAAATGCAGATCCTCTGTGGAAAAGGCCAGACACGGCTTCTCCCACTGCTGGTCACTGTGCTGACCTGCTCAAGGCCTTGCCCTAGACACCTGCTAAGGAGGCATTCAGGCATGCCTGTGCTAGAGCTGCAGCCAGCCAGGAGACTGGGACCACTGAAACACAAATGAGCTCACTGGAGAAGCTGCCAGGTCCTCCAGGAGCCAGGCAGAGGGTGAAGACCCGCAGGGCAGTGAATGTCAGCACGTGGGAAGCTAGGTTTGAACACAGACCCCAGGCAGCCAAGAGAGAGAGGCTGCTAGGAAGGTGCTCCAGGACAAAGGGCATGCTTGAGAAATAGCAGGGCCAGTGTGGCCAGGGCAGGAGGGGACAGGGCCAAGACAAGGACAGGGTGGGGCCCCTGGGAGGCCTGAGGAGCTGGGTCTGGAGGCCAGCTTCTGGCTTTTACTCTGAGATGACAACTTGGAACTCACTGGAGCCACAAGTGAGTGATCCGGTGTGTTCGGAAAGGGTCAGCTAGTTGCAAAGTTGGAAGACCTGTGAGGACGGGGTGACTCAGGTGACAGGCAGGTGACTCAGCCCCCAGGGGCCTTGGGAAGACAGACTCAGCAGGAGGTGTGTGAAAGGAAGATGGGGAGGATGGCGTGCTGGCACCCACGAGGGTGAGACAGGGAGGCAGGCTTGGACAGGGTGTGTCTGAGGTTTCAAACTTCCATGGATCCAAACTATGGCAGCAACGAGTCGGGTGTAAGGAAGGGTCACCAGGGCTGGGAAACAGACTGCGTAGGCATCACAGGACATACCTATGTGGGTATCAAAATCACCATTTGGTCTGTTAACGACAAACTTGCTCACGACACTATCATTTCTCTAGACCACTGCAAGTGACCCTGACCCTCTCAATTTGAAACACCTGAGTGAGGGACAGTAGCAGGGTCACAGCCTGTTCTGCTACTGGCTGACACAGAATTGGCGCTCATGGGCAAACGGGCCACTGAACAAATGCTATTCTAGCTGGGCTACCCACTGCAGTCGTGGGACACCGCAAGGCCTCCAGCNGGGGTGGAAGGACGCGGCCTTCCCGGTCGGGAGGGAGGGTCCGTCCGTCCGTCCCAGTGACAGGGGCCCGTCTGTCCGCCCGGGTGACTGGGGGGGGGGTCCGTCTGTCCGTCCCGGTGACAGGGGCCCATCTGTCCGTCCTGGTGACAGGGGCCCGTCTGTCCGCCCGGGTGACAGGAGTTCCTGTGTGTCTGGGTGGGAGGAGGCCTTGTGGGTCCGTCCGGGTGGCAGGGAGACCTGTCCGTCTGTCGGGGAGGGAGGGCCGTGTCGGTCTGTCCGAGTGGCATTGGGCCCTGTCGGTCTGTCTGGGTGGCAGAGAGCTGTCATCCGCATGTGTGTTTCTGGGTGTGCGGTGGCGTCCCTGGTCTGCACCTCCCGCCTCTCCCCAACGATGACAGTAGACAGTATCCTTGGGAGAACAGCGTCACCCAGCGAGAGCTATTGCTCTGACAGTCCCTTAGGGTGGGGCCGGGCTGTGGGTTAACCCTGGGCTGCCCTAGTGAACCCTGTAGTCGCTGGCATGGGCACGCTGCTCATGGATCCAGAACTGTGCTCCCTGGTCCTTTCCTAAGCTTGTTCTGTCACCTGGTCCTCAAATCCTTTTGGCCCCTTATGCTCCCCCCTACACTTTGGTTTATCTAGCAACCACCGATAATGAAGGGTCTGCCTTGTGCATCGTGCTAGGTGCTTCACATACATAATTTCACAGTCTGAGATTTACACAACTTTCCAGATAGAGATTCTTGTTTTGCAGAAGAGGAAACACCTACAGAAAAGCCTCCTAGTGATTTGCCCCAGGGCTGCACAGATGAAAGAGGCAGAGCCAGTTTTTAAACTGTGGAAAATTCAAGCATTGCTGCAGGGCAGTGTGTGGGGATGGGGAGTCTCTAGGTGCAGAGGTGGTCGGTCACAGTAGTATCGCATGGCAGTGGGAACCGACCACAAAGTGTAATGAGAGTGGTGTATGTGGAGAGGATCATGATAAAGCTGTTAGCTGTGCTTGGGGAACAGGGAGAGATTTATTCTGCCTGGGGAAACTCCAGGAGGTTTCATAGAGATGGTTTCTGAGCAAGCCTTGGAAAGTAAGAAAGTCTTTAGAAAGCCCTGTGATAATGACTGTGTGCACAGGATGTACTGTGTCCACCAGCCTGAACACATGTTCAGGAAGCACCACAGGTAGTCTGGTTGCAGTGCCAGGGGATGAAATGGAGCAGAGAGTAGTTGGGGCCAGGCTAAAGAATGACCCTGAGCTTTAGCTTTTCTAGGCATGGAATAACCAGTGGATCTGGTTAGATTAGTATTAGTACCCATTAATTGTAACAGGTTAACTGTCACAATAAATTTTAGGTGCAGAACAGGCTGAACTATGTTATCTGCAGGGCAGGCTGAACAAATGTTAGCTGCAGGATGGCCCACGCACTCAAAGCCACCTCTGTCTGGTCCTTTATCACCTGTTTGCGTTAAAGTTGAACATTCAACCCCCACTCAAGGCTGAACACTCAACCCCCACCTTGTGCCAACAAGGCAGCTTGCAGACCCAGAGGCCCCCTTAGATTTGGGCTATAAAAACTCCCTCCTGCTGGGCCCCTCTCTCTCTTGCTCTCTTGTTCTCTTGTTCTGTCTCTCTCTCTTGATCTCTCTGTCTCCCTTGCATACATGTTCTCCTCTCTCTCTCTCTCTCTCTCTCTCTCTTCTCCTCTGTTGCACTGCTGCAAAAAGATCTCTTGGTTGCTCCGAGTGTTGTGGTCACTTTCCTTTCACTAAATTAACCATAGGGCTTTCTTTTTTTCTAATTAGTGGTGCTCAGCGAAATGCAGAGGGTCTTCAGTACTTTGCATGCATAGTACACTAGACATTTGAATGATTGTATCTTGTTTGTGGGGCTTACATTAATACTGAATGTAATGAGTGCTTTGGGGTAGAGATGGAAGGTTGGGATTTTGCTGTATTGCCTATTTCCTCAATTTTGTGAATTAGAGTAGACATACTGCATGCAATTTAAGGATTTTATTTTTCTGAGCAATGAAATTATTTGTAAGCTTGAAAAATTGCTTATAAATTTTAATCTTGTTACAGCATAGAGTCAAATAAGTTTTAAGTATGTTAAATAAGTATTTACCAGGTAAATAAATGGCACTTAAAAGTTAGATTCTCTAAGCCTTTGGTGCAGCTGTCACTAAATGGAGGCTGTACTTCTGAGGGGCCTGAGAGTCTCCTTTTGGTTATTTTACTCCCCTGATCATATGAAGCTGGCACTGTTTATATGTAAGGTTTAGAATTTCAATGAAACTTAGAATTTGAGATGGTGTTCAGCAATCATACACACCCCAGTGTGACAGCTCTGAGGTAGTTTAAAATTTAAGTCTGAAAATACTTTATGTATGAAATATGATATGTCAAGAGCATTGTAATGTTTTGAGCAACCAATAAAAAAAAACCAAACTATTTTAAAAAGGTAAGATAAGAACTCAAAATTTATTTTCTTTTGATTTGGCCTGTGAAGCCAATTACCAGAATGGAAGGAAACTTCTCTTGGTCATCATGATGTCCTGCTTTTTCTGATTATCCTTCCTCTTTTTTGACAGCTGCTCTTCAGCCTTTTGGCTAACTCCCTGTTGTTTCTCTGAATGGGCATATACCTTTTTCTGTCTTCCTCTACAGTCTCCTGGGGGATCTCTCTGTGCCCTTGTGTAGCATATGCTTGATTTACGTGTGTTCTGTGCTGGCTGCTGAGCTGCTCAGGTCGCTATGCTGCTGGTACACTGCTTCAGGCTCAGTAATTGAGCACCTTGCAGCTTGTTAGACGGAGGATGGCTGCACTCACCCTCAGGGTTTCTGATTCTGTGGATTTGGGGTGAGATCAGTAATTTGTGTTCTTAGCCAGTTTCAAGGTTATGCTTATGTTTCTGGACTGGGGACCATGCGTTAAGAAACCCTTCTGTATTTGGGTGTTCTATAGACATTTCAAATACAGGCTCACCATTTCTGCCACAGTGGGAGGTAGAGAGGTGAGGTCTGTTTGTTGTGGTAAGTTTGGATGGAGGTGAGCAAGATGGAGGGTTTGTACCTGATGGCCTCCCTTTATTGTTCTTTTTAGTGGTGCGCAGGGTTAGTTGTAAGCAGAATTCTAACCTACAAGTACAGTTGTAAACTTCTGTTTAATGTGTTTTTCTTTCATTCTAGCCTGAAAACTGGTTTTTTAAAGTGGAAGCCAGACTATGACAGTGCTGCTTCTGAATATGGAAAAGCAGGTATTGGTGCCTGTCATCCCGTGGCTGCAGCGTCCAGTCACCTTGTTTCAGCATATACTTACTTCGTGCTTCCTATAAGGCTTTAGTAGTTTAAAAAAAAAAAAAAAAAAAAACA
>NW_025999992.1:2014954-2051034 GCF_001458135.2 Marmota marmota marmota
TTAAAAAAAAAAAAAAAAAAAACAGACCAACTTAACAAGCCATAGTATTTTTTTCTGTTCATGTGTGTTGAGCGCCGAGTTAGGGTCCCAGGCCTATTCTTCATGACAGCAGAGGTGGGTAGGGTTGGTGGTACCAGCTGCAGTTTTTTAGCCTTCTTTTTATATCCAACTTCAGTTATTTGTATACAGTATTGTGTCCATAGTTTTACCATGTTTTGCCGTATTCCTCTATTATGCTTCCTATTATTGAATAAAGAATTTTCTTTTTAAAGTTTTTTTTTTTTTTTAACAGCCTCATTGGAAGCGGTCTGCAAATCGAATTTTTCCCTGTTATGTTTTTTTAATGAGCCTCACTTTGAGATACACTTAATATATTCATGAAGTGTTAAGCTACATACAGACACTAAGATATAAAGAGTCTGAAATATGCAACAGGAATTTGCTAGAAGTTTAGTGATTTTAGTTATGGAATGGTAGGCTGGCTTTCAGCATCTCTGTTATTTTACATATAAATAAAATTTTAAAGTTCCTCAAACACATTTTCATTGCATCTTAGTGATAGTCTGATCACATCTGTGAGCCTGGCATAGAGACCACCTAGGTCAAGTGCTTGTGGGCAAGCTTTGGTTTATCACCAAAGAAGAGAAATCAGGTACAAGGAAACTAGCAACTATACCCTAGAGTTTATTTTTTGTGTAAAATAAAAGCCAGCAAATGAGTGTTCAGCACTTTGCTTTATTCAAAGCTCCAGCTTCATATGAAGTTCATGGACACCTAATGCAGGAGGCTTCTGAAATTGAGGCCAGCCTTCTCTTTGAGGGAGTCTAACAGATTTATTTTTTATGCCCCACACACTGCTTTCAGAAATAAATCTCAGTCAGATTTTCATGTTCATGTTATGTATTTTGCATAACCCCTTTAACTTGAAGGGTTTATGCAAAATACATTTAATCAGTAAAATTTTTAAAATGGAAAATGAGGGATGGGAGTAGTTTCAAGATCTAGTTTTCAGAATTTTATTAAAAAATTTCAAGAGTATTTTTAAGAAATAACACTTAATACATAACACTTTTCTTAAATCTGTGTGCTTTTACTTTGTGAGCAACTCTTGATAAGTTTTCAACATTTGCTAAATTGCATTTTAGGAACTCTCCTAATTCTTTTGCACTGATGAGTACACTTTTAAAACAGTTGTCAGTATACTTCAGCTCTTTGATCAGTGAGCTGTCTTTTTGAAAGAGACCTAAACACGTATAAAGGATCTTTTAAAACAAACAAACAAACAAACAAAAAAAAATATATATATATATATTACATGTATGTTAATATACATGTATATATTACATTAATAGGTCAACATGTAATTATGTATTATACACACACATATTTAGATATTTATTTAAAAATTGTGCCAAAAGGGAAGGTTTATTATAAAACTAATGTGTTTATTAGTATTCCATTTAGATGGCTGATTGAGCTATAATGAAAGAGTGTTTTTCTCATGAAGTCTGAGGCTGAAGTAAGGTGCTGTCCTCACGACTGAAGAACAGGCTGTTGTTACCTGGCACCGATAGGAGCACTGCTGTAGCACTTGATAACATTGTCAGTAGTCAACAAGTTAAAGAAAATGTTTAGAAAATTCTTCTAAAATATTTATAATTAGAAAAGTTGTAAGGAAATTGCTTTACAATAAAGTAATTAAAGGTTTATGAAACTTCCTAAGTATTTGAAATCAGAATATTTAATGATATTTATAAAATGCAGATTTTAGTAATGATTTGAGTTTTTTTTTTTTTTTTTAATAATGGAAGTAGAAAGTCTTTTTTTTCTCTCTCTCTGTTTCAGCTGTTGCTTTTAAAAATGCCAAACAGTTTGAACAAGCAAAAGATGCCTGCCTGAGGGAAGCTGTTGCCCATGAAAATAACAGGGCGTATCTTTTTCAGCCTTTAAAAGAATTAAACGACTTTGGTGATTTTGACAGAAACTTATTTCCTGTTGCATTGTGGTAACGTTTCATTGTAAGATACACTTTTCAGGGATCTTCATTGGAAACTGGTTTTGCTTGATGGCTTTCCTTGTGACAGGGGAGGGAACTCTGTAGGCATGTGCTGATGAGTGAAGCATCTATTATAAAGAAATATCATTGAAAATGCGTAAACTCTTTATACAAATATTTTAAATGCAATCTTTGGTCAGCATTTATGGTAAGAGTTGTAAAGTAGTTTAAAACAATAACTCTTCCTAAGGTATTTTTAAATCTACCAATTAAAACGTGTTTGTTTTACTTGCAAATTAGAGTCATAATAATTTTGCATTTTGGTAAAAATCTAGATTAACATATAATAGAAATAGTTTAAAATCTATGGGGTGTTCTGCCAGTGTTTTTGTGAATCATGTAATTTTAGGAGACAGCAGCAGTCATTGTCTTGTTTGTTCTTACTTGTTTGTAGGATTTGTCTTTTGGAGCCAACTGGCAGTGATTTGGTTAACTTTTATATAAGAGGTCCTTGAAACTATTGATTGCCTCTTTTTTTCCTTAATTTTGACATTGTTACATCCATTCAGTCTTTTTCATGCTGCCAAGTAAGTAAATTTTCCACATTTTTGTATATTTGCTAATTTTGTTTTAAATGTTGCTATTTATATAATAGACCAGCAAAGTTTTGCCATGTTATATTGTAAATAGTGAATTATTTTGAATTAATTTAACTAATTTAAATTTTAATAATTAATGCTTTTGCTTCAGTGTTCGACTTGATCTAAAAATGAAGTCACCCCTAACTAAAGGTGTTGAAATGAAATTCAGCATTATATCTTCAAGTTTGTTTTGTTAGCCTATGAAAAAACAAGTGAATTAGGATCCTCCTCCCCTTTCCTGACAGGTTATAGTACCAATGGAAGGTATTGGTTATGTGTGTGTGTGTGTGTGTATATACACACACACACACACACACACACACACACACACATATATTCCTGCTTTTGTGGAGAGTATTTAGTGTTTTTTTTTTAAAACTTAGGTTTAAGTTTGTCTGATTAAGTTTAACATTTAGCCTCTTCAAGCCTTACTTAATTTTGCATCTACAAAATAAAATTTCTGCAACTCAAATGTAAGGCATTATTGCCCCTGAAAATTAAAAAAATTAAAAAGAAGAAGAAAATGATGGTGCAGTGTATGTAACTATAACCCTCACCTCGAGTGATAGGTCATGCCTCCACCAGGGCCAGCTTCCCTGGAGTCACTTCCCCACCAGCTGTACCTCCCTACAGAGCTTCTCCTTGCCCTCCTTATACCAAGGTCTCATCAGAGAAACTGTGTTCTCTTTGCAGAGCTTATGAGCAAGCTGGCATGATGCTAAAGGTCAGTAATGTGTCAAAGTGTTGTGTGGGTGAAGTGAATCATTCAGAGGGTGTTAAAGTGGAACTTATGTGGAGGTAGAGAAGGTTTCTTACTGTAAAGCACAGATGCCAAGTTAAGATTTCCTGTCCAGGACAGCACTAACTGGACCCACAGGGCATGCTTGTGTATCATAAGGTAGGCAGTGTGAAATGCAAGGGAATGTGTGTTGGCAGGAGCTGGATGGTCAGGTCCTGAGCTCCGTATTGCTCAGAAAGCAGCAGTGCGAGAAGTCTGCCTACATTGGAGAACTTAAAGACATCTTAATGTAATAAAAATTTACAAGTATTTGTTTTCTGATTTCTCCTGGGCTATAGAAAGAAGAGATATTTGCTTATTTTATAAATGTCAGTTGGCAACAGAGAGAGCCACAGACTCAGCAGTTGCTGCTTTCACTGATTCTTTTGGGATGAAATATTTTGACTAATGTACATATTTTTGCTGCTTAAAAGCAGGTTAGGAATTAATATCCTGTTGTGGTTGGGCAGGAAGTGTGACTCTCAAGGTATGCCAGGTAGCAAGTGAGATGAAATGTTTTTCTTTCCAGTTTTATGTGTTTTCAAATATGGTAGAGTTATTTTGAATTATTTAATGTTCCTAAAACTTTGTTTTAAAAACTTACACTTTAATAAAGCTTTTGTTTTCTCTAACGTTTATAGTGTTAACTTACTGATTTTTTTCAGTGAATGCTTGCTGATTCTAGAACATTAGAAACATTGGAAAGAATAAAGAATGTTAATAAAAACTGTTAACATGTTTAGTTTAAAGTTTTTTATACTCTTTGGCCCAGAAATTCCAGTACTGTGCATCTATTATAAAGAAATATCAAATATTTAGGCCCAAGCATTTTATTGAAAAAATTGGTAATTATGTAGGTTTTTAATAATAGGAAAGTGTTTAAATTATGCTGCTTCCTCATTATAAATTGTTCTTTGGCCATAGAAATAAAGTTTTTCTTACTAAACATGCAACTAGTTGCTATTTGGTGATGGAAGTCAGGTTATTAGACTTAGCAACTAGAATTTCTCTTACAGCCACAGCAGCCAGGGACCTGTTGTGACCTCCCATTTGTTTCCCCGAGAACGAGGAAGCTCCCAGGTGGTGGTCTGCAATGTGGGTGCACTGTGCCTGCTGTTAGGGTGTCCTGTCCTGGTGCAGCAGTGGTGGAGCACTGTGTTCTCACAGCACAGCTGTCCTGAGCTGCCCTCTGTGTCCACGCTGTTCAAGCATTGTTTCTAATGTTCAGGTGTCTTTTTAATTTGAGGACTGGAAAGGTGCTACTTTGAAGAAAAGGTTAATGGATAGGACAACAGATGAGTAAAGATGCTCTCTGGCAGGGTCTTGTGCTTGAATTAAATGTCTTTGGACATCACCGGGCAGCATTAGGAGGCCTGACGTACAGAGTCCACAGTTGATCCTATGGGCTGTCATATCCACCAGTGTGTTGCGCACCTTCTCACTTATCCTCCAGCAAGGCTAAGGGAGTGACAGTTTGTGGACAGAGGCCCTCTGGTTCCGTCATTTTGTTATTGTTAGATTTCATATCCTGCTGCTCCATAGTGGGCAGTAAAGTTGCTAAGTCACATGAGCCACTGAAAACTGGCTACTTGTGGTGAATGGACACAGGGGAATAACTGAAATGGATGTGGTAGCCTGGGCCTCGAGGCAGGAGGAGGGGGCTTGTTCCTCTAACAGGGACACCTGCTGCCCAGCCCTGGCTTTTTATTGCCATGTGGGACAGCAAACATGCCATTGCCATTGCCTTTAATATTTTTTTAAGGAAGCCATGAAAACAAAATTTTTATGAACATATCTGATTTTAAAATACTTCATGGTTCAAATAAAACACACTTGGAAATGAGCTATCAGTTTGTGATCTTTGGCATAGGGCTTACTTATAGAGTTACTCAGTAAAAGTTTAAAGACTTGTGATGTCTAGAAAAGAATAGAGAGCAAGTTTTTTTTTGTTTCTACAGTTTGTATAGTTTTACTGAAAGTCTGTGATGTTTTGATGAACTAAATGTAGAACTTAACTGGTACGTTTTTGGCTTGGTTAACTGAAGCTTCATGGGATATAACCACATAAAGACCCTCCATTTCCAATATGCTTATTGTAGTTTTTGAGTCATTTACTCTCATGAAATAGGGACAAGATAACTGAATTTGATGGTTAACTCTGAGTTCCTTCAGTGGCTGTTTTCTGACTGTGCTGCGTGCTTTG
Source organism: Marmota marmota marmota (assembly GCF_001458135.2). Taxonomy (NCBI): domain Eukaryota; kingdom Metazoa; phylum Chordata; class Mammalia; order Rodentia; family Sciuridae; genus Marmota; species Marmota marmota. The sequence continues at coordinate 2,020,573 of NW_025999992.1, forward strand.
CCCACAGGAAATGCAGAAGCTTCCAGAGGCAGTCCATCTGATTGAGAAGGCCAGCATGATGTACCTGGAGAACGGCACGCCGGACACCGCAGCCATGGCCCTGGAGCGAGCTGGCAAGTGAGTGTGCAGAGCTCTCGTGGGAAACATCGCTTTGCAGAGACTCTTCTGTTTTACTAAAGTCCATTGGAAAACAAATTCTATTTTTCTCATATAAGTCAAATTCTCTTGTCTCATTTAGGCTTATAGAAAATGTAGATCCAGAAAAGGCTGTACAGTTATATCAGCAGACAGCTAACGTGTTTGAAGTAAGTTTGTCTTTTATTTTTCATTAATTAGAATGTTTAGATTTATAACATAGGAAAACGAAAATGAAGTGGCTGCCATTTAAAGCTTTTCCAAGCCTATAACCAAACTCTGTTCCCTTTCTCTGTTAAAGAGTAGTGAAGTAGACTACCCACTTTGGTACCCTCAATCCAGTGCTGGTACTTTAGGAAATTGTTATTGAGGGGTAAATTTCTACATCAAAGCCACAAATCTCCCTTGTCTTTGATATCTATCTTCAGAATGAGGAGCGCCTCCGGCAGGCTGTTGAACTGTTGGGAAAAGCCTCAAGACTGCTAGTACGAGGACGCAGGTACATCTTTGAAAATTATTCCGTGTCTGTTTGTGCTTTGAATCTGCACTTGGGACTGTGCATGATTTAGGGCAAAGACACACCAGATTGCCAAGTAGAAAACCTGACATCTAAGTTATCTAGGCCCTTTGAATTCAGTCTTAAAAGACCTGTGTTGCTGAAGTGTAATGCCAGGTTTGTCATTCACCGCACTCTGCATAGCTATGGGGTGGCTCTTGGTCTATTATTTGGTTGTATTTTATGTTTTTCTCTTAAGAAAAAATATGTATATTCCATAAATGACAAAAGTTCCTTAAATGCTAACCCACAAAAGTAGTTTCTTGATTGTCAGGTTGTGTCATTATTTCCTAAACGTAAGACCTGGGGCACAGACTCCTGGAGATGAACAAGGTATCGGGACAGTTTCCTATCATGTACAAATAATTTCTGTGGAGTTTACATTGCCGCAGTCTGGCTGGGCACAAAATCACGAGCCACTCACAGCCTTGTAGATTCAAACCGCAATTCTTCATTCCCGAACTCACACTGACACTCTACACACGTTCTGGGGGACTCCACATTCTGGGCAAAATCCCAAATACTCTCTCAATCCCGCGAGAACTCAACGGGAACTCAAGGAGCCGGCGCGCCTGAGGCAGCAGGATATGCCCTATTCCCAGCAAGGTACACCTTAAACCTAGAACCGCCCTAAACCAGGAACGCCCTAAACCCCCGATCCGCCCTGGTCCTTGAGCAAGGTCACCTTACATGCAATGTCACTGCAAATGACCTGGGTCATGCCATGCGTCATTCTTACTTAGCAATGGCCCTCAGCATTACATTTTGTTTTGTTTTGTTTTATTTGGATCTCACTGGTTTTTTTTTGTTTGTTTGTTTTTTGTTTTTTGGAATTACAAGAAGATAAAAACACTCTCAGGCTGGGGTTGTGGCTCAGTGGTAGAGCACTTGCCTAGCATGGGTGAGGCACTGAGTTCAAGTCTCAGCAGTGCATTTAAACAAATAAATTAATTAGATAAATGTCTGTTGACCATTAAAAAAAAGTTTTTTTAATTAAAAAAATAATTATCCAGCAAAGCTAGATACGTTTTTTTTTTTTTTTAAGGAGTAGTAAGAATTACCTGATGGGAAAGTTGAAGTCATCTGTGTTTTATTATAAGTTGTGAATATTTTTTTAGATATACATGAAAATATATGGCTTTATATGACAGTTCCATGAACTTTTAGTGAAGTTGATCAACTTTTTTGAATAAGAACTTAAATAAATGCACAGTATTTCTCTTGCCTCTTTTGCTAAGTAGTTATAAGAACACAGAAATGCTATTTTTGTGCCAAGAAATAAATAATCCCTAGTGAAAAATGTGGCTTTTGTAGTTAAATGTGTGAGACGCTCCCGATCCTTTGATAGAATCTGGACACTGTGGCCACAGACTATTTTGAGGTTATTTATTTAATTAATCACATAGACTGTGATAAGCTCATGCTCACAGTTACAGATGACACAGATCCGTGTGGTCTCCCTGGCATTTTCTGTTTGCTTGACATATTGCCCAGACTTAGCACGGCAGAGCTGTGCTCACTGAGTCTGTGGGCCAGCAGTCTGGATCCCTGGGGGATCTGTGCTACGCGTTCCACCAGGCTGGAGGCAGGTGTGGCCTTTACCTCATTTGAGGCTCAGGTCCTTCCATGCTCACTGGTTGTTGGCAGGATTCCTTCCTTTGCATCATGTTCCCTGTTCTCTAGTCACCTGTTGACCAGGGACTACTCTGGACTCGAGTCCACCTTCAGTGCCTTGGTTTGTCCCCCATAGACAGTTTGCATTGTGTAGTTTGCTGCTGATCCTTCCTTCAGGCAGGGCCCAGGCCCTCTAGGGCTCACCCAGCAAGCTCAGGCCTGCAGACAGACCACTCACTCTGTTAGCCAGTCAGTCTCACATAACAGGACTGAGGCCCCCACATATTCAGAGGCCATGTGCACACCCAAGAGGGATCACTCAGGGAATATGTATGAGGAGCAAAAGTCCTGGGGGCCGTCGTAGCATTCTGATGTTCACCCCCACCCACGCTAACTTATAAACAGGCCTATTTCCAAAAAGTCATCAATTCAAAATGCGTTTCTCTAGCATTGTGTTATAAGGTACTGGTAGCCAGGTCGTAGCTCACAGAAATTTGGGGTGACTCATATCATGTAGAGCAGTAATGCCAGCATCCAAGCCACTATGTGTATATGCAGTTGTGTTTTTTTCAGTGCATTGTGGTTACACAGAATAGTGGGGTTCATCTTGATATATTCATAGATGTATATAACATAGTTTTCTCCTTTTCAGCCTCTCCCCTTCTTCCACATACCCTTCCTCTACTCTGTTGATCTTCTTTCTATTTATTTACTTATTTTTTTAATTGATGCTTATAGTTATATATAAAGTTGGAATGCATCGTGGTACATTCATACATGCACCTGATATACTTTGGTCAGTTTCAGTCCCCAGTTCTTCCCCTTTCTGTCCCTTCCTCTTTTCTCCTTGCTCCCCTGCTCCTACTCTACTGATTCATTCTGTTTTCATGAGAACCCCTTTTATAAATTCCTATAGTGCAAGAATTAAAACCAAGAATCAATAAATGGGATGGATTCAAACTCAAAAGCTTCTTCTCAGCAAAAGGAACAATCAGTGAGGTGAATAGAGAGTCTACAGAATGGGAGCAAATCTTTACCACAAGCATATCAGACAGAGCACTAATCTCTAGGATATATAAAGTACTCAAAAACCTTAACACCAAAAAAAAAAAAATGACCCAATCAATAAATGGGCTAAGGAACTGAACAGACACTTCTCAGAAGAGGATATACAATCAATCAACAAACATGAAAATTGTTCAACATCTCTAGCAATTAGAGAGATGCAAATCGAAACTTCTCCAAGATTTCATCTCATACCAGTCAGAATGGCAGCTATTAAGAATACAAACAATAAGTGTTGGTGAGAATGTGGGGGGAAAGGTACACTCATACACTGCTGGTGGGACTGCAAATTGGTGCAGCCAATATGGAAAGCAGAAGGGAGATTCCTTGGAAAACTGGGAATGGAACTACCATGTGACCCAGCTATCCCACTCCTTGGCTTATACCCAAAGGGCTTAACAACAGCATACTACAGGGACACAGCCACATCAATGTTTATAGAGCACAATTCATAATAGCTAAACTGAGGAACCAACCCAGATGCCCTTCAGTAGATGAGCAGATAAAGAAACTTTGGCATATATACACAATTGAATATTACTCAGCATTAAAAGAGAATAAAATCATGGCATTTGCAGGTAAATGGATGGAGTTGGAGAAGATAATGCTGTTAGCCAATCCCAAAAAACCAAAGGTCAAATATTTTCTTTGATATGAGGAGAGGATGCTGACTCATAATAACAATGGAGAGGGAGCATGGGAGGAATGGAGGAACTTCAGGGCAAAGAGGAGGGAGGGGAAGGAAGGGGGCAGGGGGTAGGAATGACGGTAGAATGAGTTACCATCATTACCCTAAGTACATGTATGAAGACACGAATGGCGTGAGAATACTTTGTGTACAATCAGTGACTTGAAAAATTGTGCTCTATATGTGTAATATGAAATGAATTGCAATCTGCCATTGTGTATAACTAATTAGAATAAATAAATAATTATATATATATACATATGTGTATATATGTATAGATTGATAGGTACGTATATATATATATATATATGTATATACACAATTGAATATTATATATATAAATATATATACGTACCTATCGATCTATACATATATAGATACACATGTATATATAATTATTTATTTATTCTAATTTTTTTATATATATATATATATACACACACACACATATACATACACATACATACATACACACACACACACACACATATATATCTATAAATTCTTTTTTCTCTTCAGCTTCTGCATGTGAGAGAAGACATTTAGCCCTTGACTTTCTGAGTCTGGCTTATTTTACTTGGCATGATGTTCTCCAGTTCTATCCAATTACCAGCAGATGACATAAATTTCATTCTTTATGGCTGAGTAGAACTGCAGAGTTTATATATACCACGTTTTCCTTATCCACAGTCTATTGATGGGCACCTGGGCTGGTTCCATAACTAGTTTACTTGACTTGCCAGCTATAAACATTGGTGTGCATGTGACACTATAGTATGCTGATTTTAGCTCTCTCAGATAAATACCAAGGAGTGGAGTAGTTGATTCATACAGTGGTCTGTTCCTAGTATTTAAATGACTGTCCGTACTGCTTCCCAAAGTGACATACTGGTTTGTAGTCCCATCAACAATCTGTCAGTGTACCTTTTCCTGCCACATCCTCACCAGCAGTATTGTTATTTGTGTTCTTGAGGTTGCCATTCTAACTGGAGTAAGATGAAATCTCAGTGTAGGCTTGGTTTGCATCTCTCTGATTGCTAAGGGTGTTAAAACATTTTTAAATATATTTGTTGGCTAATTGCATTTTTACCTTTTGAGAAATGTTTTCTTTTGGATCTTTTTCCCATTGATTGATTCTTAAGATATTTTGGTGTTTCATTTTTTAAGTTCTTTATATATTCTGATCACTAATCTCCTGTGGTAAGAGTAGCTAGCAAAGACTTTCTGCCATTCTGTGGGTCCTCTTTTCACAGCCTTGTTTCCTTTGCTGTGCAGAAGCTTTCTAATTTAATGCTGTCCCACCTAGTGGTGCTTGGTTTTATTTCTTGAACTTAAGGCGTCTTATTAAGGAAGTTGGTGCATGTGTCAGGATTGTTGCCCCTATAGTTTCTCTGAGCAGTTTCACTGTGTGTGGTGTAATTCCTAGGTCTCTGACTCACTTTGGGCTGATTTTTGTGCGGGGTGAGTGACAGGGACTTAGTTTTCTTCTGTGTATGGATAGCCAGGTTTCACAGCACCATTTGTCAGAAAGGCTATTTTTTTCTTCAACATATGTTTCTGACGTGTTTGTCAAGGATCAGATGACTGTGGATCTGTCTGTGTGTCTTCTCTTCCCACTGGTTTTCACATCTGTCTTTATACCACACTGTGCTGTTCTTGTTACTGTGCTCCATGGTACACTTGAAGACCAGGTGTTACGACTGATTCCTCCAGCCTCACTCGTGTTGCTCAGATTGCTCAGCTGTTCTGGGTCTTTTATTCTTCCAGTTCTGTGAAGAATGTCACTGTTAATATGGTCATTTTGATGATATTGATTTACTGTCAAGCCATAAATAAACATGGTAGGTCTTTTCATCTTCTAAGATCGTCTTTAATTTCTTTCTTCAGCAGTGTTCTGTAATTTTCATTGTATGGATCTTGCACCTCCAGATTTTATTCTAAAGTTGAGTTGTTTTTGTGGGGTGTGTTGTTTGTTTCTGTTTTTTTTTTTTTTTAGGTTATTGAAGATGGAGTTTTTTTTTGTTTTTTCTTTATGTCTCTGCAGATTCATCAGTGGAGAACAGGAAAGTTATTGATTTATGTATGTTGATCTTGTATCCTGCTACTTTGCTGAATCTGTTTTAGCTCTGCAAGTCTTCTGGTGGAGTTTTTGGGGTCTCCCAACTATAGAGTCATGTCATCAGCAAATAGACATCGTTTGATTTCTTTTTCCTAAATAGTATCCCTTTAATTTCCTTTTGTTTGATGTTCTGGGTAGAGTTTTGAGATCTATACTGAGTAGAAGTGGTGAGAGTGGACATCTTTGTCCTGATTTTAAAGGACATGCTTTCAGTTTTTTGTCTTTTCAGAATGGCGCTGGCTTTGGGTTTTTCACGTACAACCTTTGTAACATTGAGGTAAATTCCTTCTGCCCCTAGTTTCTCCAGAGTTTTTAACATGAGTGAATTCTGGATTTTGTCAGTGGCTCTTTCTGCATCTATTGAGATGGTCACATGATTCTTGTTCTTGGTCCTATTTAAGTGATGAATTACATTTATTGATTTGCATGTGTTGAACCAGCCACGCGTGCATCTCTGGGGTGAAACCCACTTGATCAAGGTGTTTTTTTCTAATTATTGTATTAAGGATTTTTCTATCTCTATTCATCATGGATTTGGGTCTATAGTTTTCTTTCTTGCTGTGTCTTTGTGTGGTTTTGGTATCAGGCTGATGCTGGCTTTATAGAATTGAGTTTAGAAGTGTCTCTTCCTTTTCTAGTTCATGGAATTGTTTGAGGAGGATTCATACTAGTTCTTTGCAGATCTGGTAGATTCTGCTGAGGTTCTGTCTGGCCTCCTGTGCTTTTCTCTGTTGGGAGGCCTTTTATCACTGCTGTCATCTCATTGCTTGGTACTGGTCTGTTTGTGTTTTCTGTATCTTGGTTCGGTTTGGGTAAGGTTATATGGAATTTGTCAGTATCTTCTAGTTTGCCTATTTGGTAAGATATAAATTTTCAAATTATCTCCTAATGATTTCAGAAATGTCTCTGGTGATCTCCTTTTTTATCTCTAATTTTGTTGATTTGGGTCTTCTCTTTCATTCTTTTAGTTAGTTTGGCTAGTTATTTATCAGTCTTGTTTCTTTTCTTTTAATATTTATTTTTTAGTTGCAGTTGGACACAATACCTTTATTGTATCTATTCATTTTTATATGGTGCTGATGATTGAACCCAGGGCCTCACACATGCTAGGTAAGGGCTCTACCACTGAGCCACAACCCCAACCCAATCTCCCAATCTTGTTTATCTTTCAAAGATCTTTTGTATTTTTTAAATACTCTTATTTCATTAATTTTAGCTCTCATCTTAATTTTTTCCCGTCTTCTACTGATTTTGGAATTAGTTTGTTCCTGTTCTTCTAGGGCCTTGAGATATAGCATTAGATTGTTTATTTGGGACCTTTCTGTGTTTTTAATGAAGCCACTTTCTATGAGTAACATCTTAATAGTGTCCCCAAGGTTTTGGTGTATTGGATCATTATTCTTGTTTGATTCTAGGGCTTTTTAAATATTTCTTCTCTCATTTCTTCAATGATCCATTCATCATTTGAAAGAGTATTGTTTAATCTCCATTTGTTTATGTGATTTCTATAAATTTTCTTACTGTTGATTTCTAATTTCAATCTATTATCTAATAAAATGTATGGAAAATACTGATTTTTTATTTGCTAAGACTTGTATGCAACTATTTTTTTAAAGATGATAAACATGCAGAGAAACAGAGCACATCGTGCAACTTGTTCCATGTGGCATTACTTTACTCTGGGTCACAGCACCTCTTCTCCCTCTGTGTTCTAACAGTGCAGCATCTTGTGCTGTTTGGTTACTGGGTTGTGTCAGCTCCCAAGACCACGTCCCTGGGCCATATCCAGACTGTTGGTGGGGTTGAGAGAAATAGGAAGACGGCAGGTGGTGCCAGACATGAGTGAGGTGCTAGTCAGGGAGGCCTGAGATTCAGAGTGTGAAGGAACTTCACAGGGAGATGGGCAGCCAGTCGGGGTGTGATGGAGTTAAGGCTGGGGAGTGAGAAAGGGGTGGGAAGATGTTTCAACCAATCCCCTTCCTCTTATCTTTCTACTCTGACCTTAGTGGGATGAAGAAAAGAGAATGGGTGAGGGTAGATAGAAAAGACGAGTGTTGAAGGTGAAAGGTGCAGGGTTTGGCTCACGGGGGCCCGTGGCGTAGCAGGGATGCCTGGGAGGGAGGAGGGCGCACCCAGGGAAAGGAGTCAGGTGCAGAAGTCAGGGTTTGTCTCATACCTTTATCGGAGCAGTTGGTGGGATTTGTCAGACACTGACGATGGTCCCTGCCAAACTAGAGCTCTCCCTGCCAAACTAGAGCTCTCCGTTTGAGCTGACTCAGTTCCTTTGCCTGGGGTGTCAGCTTGATGCCTAGGAGGGGAGAGCAGGCCCTGAGGCCAGGTGAGCAGAGCTGCTGCGAACAGCCTACGGAGCACTTGGTGAAACACCTGTCTTTGTTGTTTCTCTACAGTCTGTGACATCAGATACATCTCTGGTGACCTCTGCTACAGATCACTCAACCCTGCCTTGACATTTCTTCGTTTTGTCTTCAGGTTTGATGAGGCGGCACTCTCTATTCAGAAAGAAAAAAATATTTATAAGGAAATTGAGAATTACCCAACTTGTTATAAGGTATTCTTGAAATGGCTTGTTTTTGGCTTTACATTAGTTAATTTTCCATATTGGTATAAGTAAGAATAAGCAAGGGTTCTGTGGATATTTGTGTTTCTGTAAAATAATACTTCATGGGCTATTTCTCTGACCTGTCTTGCTGATTACAACTAAAACTGCCAAATAAAATACAGAAAGCCACCACCCATGGACCCTGAAAGTGAAGAAGAGCAGGTGGAGGGAGTAGCAAGCAGTGTAGGGTTTCTGTTGCCTGTTGGAGTGTTTCCCTGAGAATCCCCGTCACGCGGCAGGGCTCAGGCTGCAGCAGCAGAAAGCTCAAAGGAAACCCCATCCTTCTGGGCAGAGGAGCTGGGAGAGAGGCCCTGCTGTTTCCCTCTTCCCCCTTGGCCTAGCTTAGGGTTGAGCTCTAGTTGTAGAGCTAAGCTGGGATGGTTCAGAGGAGCCGAGAGAGAGCATGGGAAGGGAGTCCCCGCACACGCAGCCCCCCTCGTCTCCAGAGCAGTGGTGCCCAGTCTAGAACTGCAGGACAGCTTCAGCACTGTCCAGGTCTCCCCTACCCGTGAAGAGCTCATTTGTGGGACAGTCCAGAAGCAGCTGAAGGACAGCAAAGGATCAGAGCTATGACTGGAACTGCTGCCCACCGAAGCCAGTCCCATTAGTAGTCTGAGCTTGAGATGACTGATTGCCCGCTAAAAACATCCACACTCCTGAGAAATCCGTCAGTCTATGCAGTGTGACCTTTTCAAGCACCCAGGGTACAGTCCAGAATTACTCATCATATAAAACCAGGAAAAAGAGTAGCTTTAAGAAAAGAGAATTGCACCAACCCTAGCATGACCCAGCTGGTGGAATTCCCACATACACACTTGGTTACACCTGCTCCACGAAGAAAGGGTGAACATAGTGGGAAGGAATGGAAAAGAGGACCTGTTATTTTTTATAGAAAAAAATTTAATATCATAGAAAACTATAGAAATGAAGTAAGTGGGAATTTTAGGACTAAATGAAATACTAGGTGAGCTTAATCTTATAATGGAGATGACAAAAGAAAGACTCATCAATTTGAAGATAGAACAGTAAAAGAGTGGAGATGGTGAAGACCTGAAAGCACTCTACGGAGAGCTGTTCCCACTCCTGTCAGCCTCGTCCTGGTCTCACCACTCTTTCTGTTGTTGATTCACGTCATTGTTCCTGTTACTTCAAGTTTCCATTCATACTCTTTACAGGTATCTTGTTAAGAATTTCAGATGGGGGCTGGGGATGTGGCTCAAGCGGTAGCACGCTCGCCTGGCATGCGTGCGGCCCGGGTTCGATCCTCAGCACCACATACAAACAAAGATGTTGTGTCCGCCGGAAACTAAAATAAATAAATAAATATTTAAAAAAAAAAAAAAAAGAATTTCAGATGGTACTTATAGAGCTATGGGTCCTTCCTCTTCTTTTTGATTCCCTTTTTAAGATCATAGAGGTATTTGAAAGAAACTCTGTTTCAAGCATGTGCTGATTATGTTCTCAGATTTTATGGTCCCCAGACCTGGGAGCAGGTTGGGAATGGCAGCAGCATCTCAGGCTGGTCTTGGGCCTGCTCAGCACAGTCCCTGGGTGGTTTATGCACACATCAGTGTTGGAGAGTTACTGTTGTAGGGTATCTTTTCTCAGATGTCCTGTAGAAGCTACTGCAAAATTTATACATCTGTATATAAACCAAAACTCTTAAATTCCAGGTGTTTTAAATGCTTCCAGGAAATTAATGAAGTAGGTGTCAATTTGGTCCATGATTTTCTTTCATTTTAGAAAACAATTGCTCAAGTCTTGGTTCACCTGCACAGAAACGACTATGTGGCTGCAGAGAGGTGTGTCAGGGAGAGCTACAGGTAAGGCACAGGCTCACTCCTCTTACCTACAGTGCTGCTATTTCTGTTCCTTAAGCCAGGCTTGCTGCTTGGCCATGAACCGTTTTTTATAAATGGAATAGGAGCACTCAATTTTGGTTTTTAAAGATTTTGGTTTACAAGGTGTTTTCTTGCCTGTCGTCCCCCCGCCCGCCCCCTGTGGGTCTGCATGGAGTGAATGACTTGTCATTTTGTTATATTCAACTTCAAAGAAATAAGGGACACAACAACCAAAAAAAAAAAAAAAAGAAGAAGAAAGGAAAGTGCTCAGATTGTGTGTTGCAAGGTTAGAAGGAGGTTCTTGTGCTGGTATCTGCTCAGTAGTAAGGTCTGGGCTCACTGGTTCCTTGAGCAGGCTGTGCCTGTGCCTTACAGGGTGTGAGCAGCATACTTGTTCCCACCTAGCGGGCACCAGTAGCCTCCCTCACCCTGGTGACAGTCCCGGTGGCTGCAGACTGCGGGCTTGTGCTGGGGCGCAATGCCCCCAGGGAAACTGACGTGTGCCCTGTCCTGCCCTAGCATACCTGGCTTCAGCGGCAGCGAGGACTGTGCCGCCCTGGAGCAGCTGCTGGAGGGCTACGATCAGCAGGACCAGGACCAGGTGTCGGAGGTCTGCAGCTCTCCGCTCTTCAAGTACATGGACAATGACGTGAGTGCCCCGGCCGGCCTGGCCCTGCGCTCCTGGGGGCACCTAAGCCAGCCTGCCCCTCTACTCCTGGGGGCCCCGGGCCAGCCTGCCCCTCTGCTCCCAGGGGTCCCTGGGCCAGCCTGCCCCTCTGCTCCCGGGGGACCCTGGGCCAGCCTGCCCCTCTGCTCTTGGGAGGCAGCGGTCTCCTGCCTCATCGCACTCAGAGGAGCTGGCCCATGCCTTTGCATTTCCCCATAGGTCTGGGGAGTCTGGAGGTCAGCTGCCTGGGTTACGGCCGTTTAATACCCATCTAACCATGTTAACCACGTGCACACTTTGTAACCCAGCCTCGCTTCTCACCTTGTCCTTCCATCTGCTGTCCTCTGTCGGTTTCCCAATGTAATAAGCTGCTTTTAGGTGCCCTGTCAGAAGAGGCCCATCATGAAATGGCTCTTGCAGCCCATGGACATCTTTGAGGCCAGCTGTGTGAAGCAGGTTGTTAATGGGCCATATCTAAGCCTCAGGGATCTCAGCTATCAAACAGCTGTGAAGAATGCTCCAGTCACTATGGGGACAGCCTCACGTGACACCTTTCACACACGAGCTGTGGCTATCCGTGGCTTGTTCTTGTTTCCCTTCTTCAGTAGGTTTGTGAGCGCCCATTTATTTGATCTGATAACTTTGGAATTCAATCATTTAAAGACCTTTAATTTTTTTAAAAAATGATACATGTGGAGAAGCCAGTTTTTTCTAGGTAAATTCTTACATGTGCTTTTATAAATTTATAATATTTAACACAGTTTGCCCCCAGCTCACACTCTGATTTATTCAGGCGAGCTGTACTTCATAGGTACTAGGAGGAGTACCTAACTCTGCATGTCCACATTATCTCAGATTTCCAAGTGTGACAGGGAGCTGATATTTTTGCAGCTGTCACATCTTGATCATGAAACATCTGATGGCAGCATCGTGTGCTTTCTATCTCATGGTGGCCTTGGTGTTCTGGAGGGGAGTTAACTGTTGTTGAGACAGCGTGTGTCGGGATTCTGGTTTTCCAGCTCTAAGATCATGCTTTGCCATTAACAGTACGCTAAGCTGGGCCTGAGCTTGGTAGTTCCAGGAGGGGGGATCAAGAAGAAAGCGCCAGCAACTCCACAGGCCAAGCCTGACGGCGTCAGCACGGCAGCTGCCGAGGAGGAGGAGGATGAGTATTCAGGAGGACTCTGCTAGCTCTGCACCTGCGGAAGGAGCGGGGAGGAGGAGGAGGAGGAGAATCCCTGGCACGCATGTTCATGGACCTGGGGCTGGCTTGGGGGCACCTGCACTCCAGTGAAGTCAGGATTTTGAATGCTAACAAAGGTGAAATTTTAGTTACCATTTTCCTGAATCAGCTAATTCCCCTGTGAAGCATTGTAAGAGCAAAAATTAGCTGAAACTATACTGTCACACATTAATACAGTTGATTTCAAAGTTTTCAAGCTAAATTCTAGACAAATTATCCTAAACCAAAGGAGAAATAGGCATATTATTCTTTCTTGGGTTTTTATAATTTATTGTTAGAACATTTTCTTTGCATTTTATTTAATATTGCTGCTAAAAGTGATGTTTACTGGTAGAAATGATTATTTTGAAACCTTTTTTGTTTTGTTTTGCAGAAGAGGAAATTTTTCTCCCATGATATTAGATATCTTTAATTGTTAAATCTTTTAAGAGACAAGGTTGATACTGAAATGATTTTGAGGCTCACAATATTATTTAGCCCAGTAAAAGATGCATTTAAGCTTTTAAATGTGATTTTACCAAATTCTAAAGGTAGCCTGTTAAAATGATACTGTAAATGTCTCTAGTTCTTTCTGAAGTGTGAGTGTTTCTTCCATCAAAAAAGAAAAAATCAGTACAGTGTGATTGTCTGTAACCCTACCTGAGTCTTGACCAGGAGCAGCCAGTGGAGACCTTTCTGTGCATTAAGACAGAGGCCCTGTTTCCATCAGTCTGCACCCATGGCTGCTTCTCCCTGCAGGGATGATCTCTTGCTCATTTAGAGTTGCCACTTGACCAGCTCTTCCTGACGTGGGAAATGCTGTGTACTGCAAAAATGTGGCTGAGAGAGAAGAGTTGTTCCTGAGTGACACGTATTTAAAGCCCAGGGCTGCTGATATTTTCATACTTCATAGTGTTTTACTAAAATATTATTTTTGAAGCATTCCTTTTGCACCCCGGGTGGCTTAGACCCATCTCATAATCTGTTAATTGGAAAGAGGCTAGGAGGAGGAGGAGCAGCAGCAGCAGGGCACACTCCGCAGGCCATATGCCCAGAGCAGGTTCCTTTCACTCACACCCTGTCCCGGAGGGCACCCCTTGTTTGCTGTAGTGTGCTTAGTGTGGACTTCCGGAAGCACTAGGAGAAGTATCGGAGTGATTGGCCACAGTTCTGGGGAGAGCTCAGCTGGAAGAGCACCCTTGGGCAGGTGTGCTCGAGTGGGTACGGGTCAATGTATCCTCTGTTTTGTGGGGCTGACGCAGAACACCCATGAATTTGATGCTCATTTTCATTAAGTATTGAGAGTATGAGCAATCAAAATGAAGTTGTGCTAGGCATTTTTATTTAAAGAGAAATCAATGTTTCCAAGGTCCCATTATTGCTGTGTGTACTCAAAGATCCAGTCAGAAACTTCTGGAGTCCTATATTAATGCTCATTTGAGCGAGTTAGCTGTGTTAGACAGATTGGTGGTACTCAAAGATATTTTAGACTGTCTATCTCTAGACCATATTACTCATTATCCCCTTGCAGGGGGAAATTAATTTGACTTTTCCCTCATACTGAGAACTTGAAGAGAAAAGGGATGAGTCAGTGGATCCTGTGGCTGCATGCAGCTGGGCTTGAGACAGAGAGCCCCCCGGCTGCCCTTAGGAACAGGTGTGCAGGACAGAGAGAGTCTTTGGATGCCAGGGCTGTTCTTCCTGGAATCCAGGGAAGAGCATTGGTTCACTTTTTCTTTCCACCTGCATAAAGCCCTTCATCCTGAGGTGGTCACAAGTGGAAAATTTGGTGTTTACAATAAACATAATTTCCCCGGCTTCAGCGTCCTCGCTCCACCAAATGAGGGTCTGCATGAGATGCTCAGAACCCAGTGTTCAATTTCTGTTAATGCAGCGAGTGAAGTCGGTCTGCAGGATATAGTTAATATATTGAATTTATTTATACATATGCAGAGTATGGTATTTGTGAATGGAATCTGTGCTTTATTCCTATTTTTTCCAGCTCTTTGACGAGTAAAATATTAAATGTGTTGTTATAGAAATACAGATTATTGCTTCTATAGGAAGATAATTATGAAAATAAAATCTGAAACTATATGTTTATATGCGATTTTTTTTTGTCTGATCATTTTCTTTTCTCTGAGGACACATTCTCTTAATTATTTGAAGTCAGCTATGTTTTATAAGAATAATACTTTATCTTAAATTATATGTTCTGCTCTTTAAGAGTTGGGCACCTTTTGGAAGTTACTTTAAACTATTTGACTTTTTAAAAATGCCATTCAGTTACTGTGACACTCCTGTGAAATCTGCTACCTGGTGAGCTAGAAGACTAATTAACGCATCTTCCAGAAGATGGTTTTCCATAGGGTTAAATGAGGTAAGACCTTGTGATTAGGAGACTGAGGAAGCTGATGGGATGAGATTGTTTTGCAGTCACGTGTGACTAGCACCACAGTGATCACCATTAGATTCACTTCAAGTAGTTTAAATGTGTTGACACTTACTGTGTACATGGAGGGGAAGTGCATCATGGGAGTGGGTATCTAGGTGCAGGAGGAGTTGGAGTGAGTCGGTGACCAGACAGTGACTCCTAGACAAGGCAGTTGTGTTTCTCTCGGGACCTTGGAGGAGGTGGAAGATGCCACGCTGGAAGGGACAAAGAAAAGCCACCCCCCGCCCCCCATTGTCTTCATAGGAGTAACAGCCTCTCACTACTTTAATATGGTGAGTCCAGCTGAAGTACACGCAGTGCCTTGGGAGAACACAGCACTGAGCAGACATCACTTTTATCAAGGAGCGTGAACCTCCCTTTCGGTGTGTGGTTTTATCGCCAGGTGACCTTCCTGCATAGAATACCTACATGATTTTTAATTAATATTCAGGAATATTAAATCTCCTTACATAACTGTTTCTGTGTGCAGCTGGTGAATTAAATCCCCACAGAGCTTGAGACTTAAACGTTTTAGATCACATTTACAGATTCTATATATTTGATTCCCCTCAACTTTCAAGGAACCTCATTTGGGCACTCATAAAACTTAACACTCAGAATTCTCCTAAGCACATAACTAACAAAGCTAACAAGTCCAACTTGGACATAGAGTACTCAAATATTGTGGATTCAAACTCTCAGTCACTATCAGGTAGAATAAAAACAGGTTAGTATGTCAAATTCTGATAAGTGTTTGAATAAACAGACCAGTTTATCAAAATTCTATGAAGCTCATTGCTAAAACTAAATTATCACTAAAGTTGAACTCCTTTGTTGATACGAAATGCTTATTTCTTTACCTGTTACCAGTAAGCCATTGAATTCAGCCACCTCAGGGGACAGGTTCTCTGCGTTGGGCCCAGAGAGTTGAGGACGTGGCCTGGGGCTGAAGGCGTGCACTGGTTCTGTCTAGTGCCCACCTGCAGGTGAGTGCTGGCCTTCTTGCTTTGGTGCTGTGCTGTGTCAGGGGGATATGAGACCCCACCAGGAGTGTGGAGTCTAGGCACAGAGCAGTGGACTGTGACCTTCTGAAGATCCCCTCCTGGGGAGGGTCTTCTGTTTGTTGGGTATCCCCTTCCAGCACTTTGTAGTCAGAGTTTGGTGGAAGGAGTCTGCACCTAGAATGAGGTTGAAGTCACCGTCTTTCCCTGCTTGACTGGAAGTGTCCTTGTTGCTCCATTGGTTTCGGCATCTTTTCGTACTTTGTGGGTTTTGGGCCAGACTCCGTAGTCCTATTGATACTCATAATTCAGCAGGCATTACGTGGTCCCGACCAACCTGCAGGGCAGACGGGGGTCTGGGTTGCAGGTTCGGGGAGGGTTTGTAAACTTGGCCAACAGCAGGGCCGTGGTAGGCTGCAGTCATTGCCTCCAGATCTCTGCTTTAAAACCACAGGTCCATGGGGCTGGGGCTGAACGTAGCGCTCTCGCCTAGTGCGTGCAAGGCCCTGGGTTTGATGCTCAGCACCACATAAAAATGAATAAATAAAACAAAGGTGTTGTGTCCAACTACAGCTAAAAAATAAATATAAAAAAAAAAAAACCTCAAAAACACAAGTTCATGTTCACTCTTGCTATGTGCCTGTCCCAGGTCAGCTAAGGCTCTGCATGTGACCTCCACTGCCAGGGCAGGATGGGGGCAGTGTGGATCCCGTGGCAGGGACCGGAACCTGAGAGGCTTCACACCAGCAGCTGGCTACATGCTTCATGTACTCACCCGCCTGTCTTATGGGGCCAGACCACCAGTCAGCAGGGACTGCACAGTCCACTGTGTCTGCAGGCACAGAGGTCAGGGGCTGCGGTGGTGAGCGCCCCTCGTCCTCATAGGATTTGCCCTGTTACGTGTGTTCGGGGGTTCACATGTGTGCCATCCTCCGCTGGTCCTCCGCTGTCTCTGTCTCCAGGTTGATGAGCAAATCTAGACAGTCATTGTCTGGAGAGTTTCAGTGTTAAGGCCGCTGCAGGGGGTGCTGCCTGCACTGGCCTTGCGTTTTCCCTGGGCCAACCTGGGGTCCAGCTTTCAGCCTGATGCTTGAACAGGAGGTGAGCAGCCAGTTGCTGAGGGCAGGAGGTGAGCGGCCAGGTGCTAAGGGCAGGAGGTGGGTGACCAGGTGCTGAGGGCAGGAGGTGGGTGGCCAGGTGCTGAGAGCAGGAAGTGCTCAGGTGGGGGTGTGGCTTTCGCCCGGGGGAGGGGGGGGGCTGTGCGGCCTGCGTGTACCTGCGTGGGCACCAGAGCTTCTGTGAAGAGTAGAAGCAGTGTCCCTGTCATCGTTAGGATTTCTTCCTCCCTCTCCTTTTTAATGTCTCATATTTAAGGCTTTTTCCTGTCACGTCTCAGCATTGTTCTGGATCCCAGCCCAGGTAATCAAGGCCCCTGGTCTGGCGCACAAGGGCGTGGAGCTTCGGCTGCCTGGGGAGTGGGCGTCCTAAGGTGAGGGTTTCAGTGCAGTGTAGCCGTGCAGGTGGCCCCAGGATTGGGACACCATCTGCCTGTTACTCACTAAAGGAGTTTCCATTGCCTTTGAGGTTTCAGACCTGGAGTGAGGCACCTTTTATCGTAAGCGTTTGAGAATGCAATTTGTTTTTAGTTGACACAGTGATTGTTCATACACAGCACGGTATGACCGTCACTTAGACACACATCGTTCCTGTCTCCACTGGTGGATTTTTGTTTTCTGCTTCTGTTGTAGTTGTAGATGGATAGGAAACCTTTTTTTGTTTATTTTTATGTGGTGCTGAGGCTCGAGCCCAGGGCCTCGCACAGTGCGTGCCCCAGCCCAACGCTCCTCCTGCAGTCTTGAAGCGTTCCATTTGTCCTTGGCCACAGCTACAGCTGCAGTGTTCTGTGGGACATGAGCACCTATTCCTCTTGCCCGGCTGTGCGCGCACCCTGGTGTGACGTCCCCACCCTCCTCCTATGGTCAGCTTGTCTCACTGCCCTTTAATAAGTGCACCTGGCCCTGCCATGGAACCCAGAGGAGCAATGCTGCAGAGCTGGGGTCCGGGAGACCACCTGCAGGGACGTCCTGGGCCCCTGGCCTCCTCTGACAGCAGCACCGCCTGAGGGCACTGTGAGCCCTGGTCACAGAGAAGGGCACCTGCGGGAGAGGCAGGAGGCAGTGGGCTCTCCCTGAGTACTACTCAGGGGATGGGGACAGTAGGCTCTGGGGAGGAAGACCATGAATCACCCTAGTTGGGCCAGCTATCTTGAGGACTTCCGCATCTCAAACCACAGTAGTTTCCCTTTTACCTCAGCCCTCACCAGGCCTCAGCTGGGTGCCAGGAGCACGTCTGCCTGCCCCAGGCCCATGGGCAACTCACGCTTCTGAGGGAGGTAGAGCCCGCCCGCACTTTGCCCTCTCTAGGGGGTGCACGGCTGCGGTTTATGTGAGTTCTCTTTCCAGGTTCTGGCCATCGGTCATATCATTAAGGCAGGTGTCCTTGCCCAGGTCTAATGACCCACACTGAGTGGCCAGGAGGGACAGGGGCCTCTTGCTTGGGTGATACCAAAGGACCAGGCAGAGAGCACATGCAAGCTCCAGAGAGAGTTGCAAGGGATAGAGGTGAGGGACACAGGACATGCAGGGACAGAAGGTCCTGAGCAGGGTGAGGAGTGGGAGGGGCCAGGTCAGGACCATCCCCAGCCCTGTTGCAGGCTCTCCTGGGGCCAGGCAGGCTGGGCCCTTGAGGGGCAGTGCGCGGGCAGGGATGGTCTGGTTGGACCTCCTAGTGCCCTCCCGTGTCTGAGGCCTCCCCAGCTCCTGGGCCTGGAGCAGGGCTGAGGCCCCTCCAACCAGAAGGCGTGTAGGAGTGGACAGACCTGTGTCCTTTATCTCTGCCCTCCCTTTCTTTGGCAGAAGGCATTGTTGGAGAACCGGCTTCTCCAGGACTCAAGGGCCAGAACTTTCTCGCCACCAGGTGGCGCCGCAGGGTCAGTACGGAGCCCTTGGCTGCCCCTGAGCAGGTGCTGTGTTGCTTCCCAGGAGAGACTTAGGGCCGACTGTTGGAGGGTGGATGTGATTTACACGCCCACTCAGGTGAGCACGTGGCAGTGTCAGAGTCACAGGTGTGTGTGTGCACACACACACCTCTGCACACACCACTGAGGGCAAACACATGGGTATATTTCCTGCTTTTGCTGTCCGATCTCAGGCTCTGCACTGGTCAGTGCTTCTGGAGTCATTCAGCATCCTGGCCCTTGCCCAGGAAATGCCAATAGTGTCCCTCAAGAACTGATGGACCCAAGATGTCCTCAAATATGAAGAGCAGGGGTAGTGTCCCTTACTGGGGACCACAGGTAGATGTGAGCACACCGTGCACCTCTCCCGTTCCCTCTGCCCTATCTTCTAAATGTGGCAGTATCAATGTGGACTGAGATCTGTGCCACCTACAGGACAGCCAGCAGCCACTGAAGTCCACTAAAGTCACATAAAAATAAAACATTCGCTTTATTTGGTCACATTAGTCACATTGCAGTGCTCACTAGCCCCTTGTGGCTACTGGCCACCATACTGGCCACAGAGCATTTGGATTGCTACACCAGGCTGTGGTTTGGAAGAGGCCTGAGTGGCCCCGACGGTCATATGTGAAGACTGACCCCTGCTGAGGTTAGGAGGTAGACACTGGGGCCACTCGGGTTCGCAGGTGGCCTTGGGAGGAGGTTGGGGTGAGATCGGGGTTCAGCTGCAGCCCATGAGCCACGGTGGTGTCCTAAGAGGGAGAGACCAGGACGCTCACAGGGTGCCACTCACAGCCTCAGGACTGCGCAAGAAGCTGCTGCCCGGGCAGCCCTGCCCTCGTGCCTCCGAGCCGCGAACAAGACCGCCTTCCTCAGAGCCCCAGCCTCTGTGCGGCATCACAGAGGTGTGGGACTGATCGTGGGACTGACCGGGACACCCTGCATCACACCTCGTCTCTCCTGACCCCATGGACTGGCTGGCCTCGGCCAGGGCTCCCCCTCAGGGTCCCCTGGGGCGCAGGGGAGGGAGGACAATGTGGCAGTCAAGGACAAGCTTAACTGGGCAAAAGCCCAGAGGCCTCCCTAGGGCTGTAATCCCCACGGGGCCTCCCTGCGTGGCTTGGCCTTCCCACGTCATGTCAGCCGTGTTCAACAGGCATGTCCCCAGAGCCGTCTTTCCAGGGGACCCAGCCGGAGGTTTGAGGCCAGTGTAACCTAAGCTCAGAGGTCCCCAGGCCACTTTCCCTCACTGTGTCCAATGCGAAGTCCGGCCGGAGTGACCGCCGGGGAGAGGGGTGAGCTGAGGTCGGCATGCAGAACAGCCAGGTCCTCCCTGATGTCCTCCTGGTCATGGCAGCCACGGGAGGACACTGTGGATTCTGTCTTCCAAGATCAGAGGAAGCGTCCTTAAGTGTCCCCCACCCCAACACTGAGAGCCTGGTGGGACTAAACAGCTCCCACAAGAAGCGCCAAATGCACGCTTGGCATACAGCTCTGGGCTTGGTCTCCCTGGTGTCCTTGGAAGGCAGGGTGACT
Source organism: Marmota marmota marmota (assembly GCF_001458135.2). Lineage (NCBI taxonomy): Eukaryota > Metazoa > Chordata > Mammalia > Rodentia > Sciuridae > Marmota > Marmota marmota. The sequence goes on from NW_025999992.1 coordinate 2,041,087, forward strand.
TCTTTTTCCTAGCAGACCTGGGGCTGCCCTTGGGGGTCTCCTGAGGCTGGTCAGGGAGGAAGGACGCTACCTGTTCCTGGGAGGACCTGGCCTGGAGACCAGGGTGGAAAGCCAGCCGCAGGGCGGGAGCATGGCCGGGTCGGGAGGGGCCTTCTGCTGCCTCTGGCCATCACTCTGGGGTTCTCCTGGACATCCTGGGATGGTGACCAGGATGTCAACTCCCCTGATCATGACGTTCCTTTGGGTAATTTGGAAAATACAGATGCACTATGATCTTCAAGTCTGAGGCTCTGCGGCCCCCAGGTGCCAGTCAGCAGGGCGGTGTGGACCACACCAGCACGAGCTAGGTGTCTTCCTTTCCTTCTAGAAAGTTCCTCAGGGCAGATCCGAGTTTGGCATCAGAAACAAGCTGACAGGGCTGTGAGTCATGGGTGCTCAGAGGCCTCGACTCACAGGTACAGAGGCCTGGGAGGGCGCAGGTCACCTGCAGAGCCCCTCCCAGGCCGGTGGCCTGGACACCCGCAGGAGTGACCAAGCCTGGTTCTCCCAGCCCCTCCTGGCTCCGTCCTCCTCCTGCTTTCACCTTCTGCCTCCCTTGGCCCTCCGCTGCTTCTTACTGTCTTCTTTTTTTTTTTTTTTTTGGAAAAAGAAAGTATATTTAGAATTAGACAGCTGGACTCTGTTTAGATGATCCCAATTTTGTTGGCAACGTTCACCGTCTTCTGATCTTTCCTTTCCCCCTTCCTTCAGTCTTCCCGCCGTTGTTCCCCTTCATCCCTTTTCTGCCTCCTCTGTCTCTCCTCATGCTTGTCAGATGACACTCTGGTCGGTGCGAAAAAACTACCAGATGAACAAAACAACCAACTGAAGCAAAATTGGTGTTTCTGTACAGCCTCCCACTAATGCTGGTCATCTTTGTGCTTGATCACTGGGGACAGGGGGTCCCCAGGTACTTTGGAATGCAGCTCTGTCTTCTAGAATAAAGACGAGTGGTGACCTTACACCAGCCTTCGGGGCTGTGCACCCTGTGACGTGAGGAAAGGTCCCTGCATGCCTGACAGCCCTAGCTGGGGGCCAAGGTGGAGAAATGCACGGAGAGCTTCGTCACGGTTGTCTCCTCCTCTTTCACGCCGTGTCACCACGTTCAGAGTGCCACCGGTCCACAGAGCTACCCTGCTCCTGTCTGGATCTCGACTGTCCCCAAAGGCCCACAGTTTACAGGCGTGGTCCTCAGGGTGGTGCCACTAGGAGATGGTGGGCCCTTTAAGAGGCAGAGCTTTGTGTCAGGTCTTTCGGGGTGTTGGGGTGTGGCCTTAGGGGACTGGGTGCCGACTTTTCCCTTTCTTTGATTTCCTGGCCACGGTGATGGGACAGGTCTCCTCTGCCACACAGTTCTGCCCTATGTACCCTGTTGCCAGAGACCCGGAGCAACAGTGCCAACTAATTGTGGACCAGAGTCTTCCAGTTGGAGGGCAGGAGTGACTTTTATCCCCGTCGATGGTCACCTGGGGCATTCGTTACAGTGATGGCAGCTGACTCCATCAGCCTAGAGTTACCTCCGTGACCCCAGGGTCACCACCTCCTCCTACAGTGACCCCACAGCCCAGGGCTCCCCCACAGCTGAGTGGGCCTGGTGCCTTCCACTCATCCGTCCTCATTCATCCTGGAGATGTTGGGGAACCCAGAAGAACACGGGAACCTCAGGTTCCAAGGACATAAGCTGGTCAGAGAGGCCCCAGGACCCACGCACACCAGACTGAGGCTGAGTGGGCATCTTTGGGGTAGTGGAGCAGCAGGGCTGGGGTCTCCCGGAGAGGAGACCGGGAGACCTGAGCTGCTGGAGCACCGTCCTTCCCTGGGGGCCTCCTGTGAAGGTCAGGGACCACTGACCACCTCAAACTACGGCACAGCTCTTTGTGCCCCTGTGCCCCAGCAGACTGTGACACTGGGGACAGCACCATCTCACCGCTCGGCTCCCACACTGTGTCTGGCACACAGCAGGCACTCAGTGTGTGCTGGGAAACAGGCAGATGAGGAGCGAGCGGCAGTGGCCATGGCTTTCACCAGGGGCTTCTGTGGGGCAGGTGGACAGCAGGCCCCAGGGCAGTGGCTGAGCCCCTAGGTCATCTCCGCCTATGACATTAAGCAGCACATTCCTGGTCACTGCACCTGCTGCCCTGGGGCATCTGTGGGCAGGCGGCGTCCTGCTGGGAGCGTGACAGGGTACCGCAGCAACCTGTCCTAGGCAGCACCCTTCCTACGCAGCAACCTGTCCTACGCAGCACCCCATCCTAGACGGCACCCTGTCCTACGCAGCTCCCCATCCTGGGCAGCACCCCGTCCTACATAGCACCCCGTCCTACACAGCACCCCCAGACGTCCCTTCCCCAGTAGCCTCCTCACCCTCGCCCCAGGCTGGGGAGAGTCTTGATGAGAGGAAATGGAAGAGCAGCGTCTGCACACTCAGGCCATGAGCCTGTGCCAAGGGTCCCACTGGGATTGTCCTTAGGAAGCAGGGTCTCCTGTGGTCTCGGGGAGCAGAGGTCACCCCGTTAATGGAAATAGCGGGTCCTGGGCAGAGAGGCTGGGCCTGCCACTGCAGGGCCTGCCTGTCGGGGAGCCAGTGAGGGGGACAACCTCTGGCTCAGGAGGTTGAGGGGATGTCCCCTGGAGGCGTGCTCCATGCTCCACGGGGCTCAGGCACGGCCTGCTCCCCTCCTGTCTGCCTCGGGAGACTCGGGTCCTTCCCGCTATGTCTGTCTGAGACCCCTCTTTGCCTGTCACTTGACACCTGTCCCTAGTGTCCTGTTGTAGGGTACCACGGTGTCTGTCTGCTCTCTGCCTGACGGTCACCTGCCTGGGCTGCTTGAGACAGTCGTCGAGTCCTTCATTAGCGATTTGGTATCCACCTAGGAAGTCACCTGAGCTTCCTTTAAGTCCTTCCAGATGCTTCTGACCTGGGTGTCACTGCCAGGAGGTCCTTAGTGTCCTTTGCTCACACACTTTCCAACTCCTGTGTACATGAAGGAATTTTACTTGTGCCCTGGTGATGGCGGCGAGTGTTCTGCTGTGAGTCCTCAGGCTCCGGCCCCTTCCTCGCGAGTGTGGGGTATGGCTGACCACCCTGACCTCAACCCTGTCTCCAGCACAGCCGTCCTGCCCTCCGGTCAGTCCTCCGTCTTGGACTGGGCTTGCTCTGCCCGTGCCAGGGCTGAGTGGCCCTGCGCAGGTCATTTGCATGCTGACCCCGTGACTCGCCTTCTCCACTGTCTTTACAGCGTCCTCCTCCTGGCTGGAGACCCTTCTCCAGGCCAGAGGATGGTGGTTTCTGAAGTCCCTAGGGCGAGGGCTTGCAGGGTGCCTTTCCTTGTCCTGAACTTGCCTGAGTTTGTCCCCTGGCTGGTGCCTCTGGGACGTGTCCCCCTTTTCTTCCTCTTCGTCCCTTGCCCTATGTTTTCCCCAGTGAGTTGCGGTTTCCTGCAGAGGGTGGGAGCTCACTGGCCTCTCCCCAGACGGAGGGCGATTCTAGGAGAACACGAGGCCCTGCCTCTCCTGGCTGCTCTCCTGGTCCTAGGGACAGGGTGAAGTGCAGCCTGTGGCCACCACACAGAAGCAGAGGTCTGCTCTGTGCTGTGTGTTGGCACAGGATGGCTGCCCAGTGGTTCCCACGTAGCAGAAGGAGAGTCCAGGGGCCGCAAGACCGCTGCGCCTCCACCCAGGAGCCAGGAGCCAGGGCTGTGAGCATCGGGGTCCAGGGAGTGGGGATGCTGGGAACACCCCGACTGGGGAGGCTGGCCAGCCTCGTGAGAGCCCAACCACCCTGGGAGAGACTGTGTGGAGCAAGAAGCTCTAGCTGGATGGGCCAGAAAAGGAGACCTTTCGTCCCTTACAGAGTGACCATGTTGTTTTTTCCTTTTGGGGATGAGGCTAAAGAAATCGAAATTACGGTTTAGGTTGTGAACAAAGTCTCCAAATGGCTGTGTCAAGTAAAGGGACGAAACCCCTCTCTCTGGCACGCTGGGCCTAGTTCAAGGGCCACGTTTGCTTCTGGGTTGGTCCAGGGCTGCCCTGGTGAAGGAAGGCTGTCTCAGGAAGCGTGTGACGTGAGAGCGCCTCTGGGTGGCACAGCAGGGCACGTGAGAGCACCTCTGGGTGGCATAGCTGGGGCTCCTGCAGCAGATCCTGGTAAGAAGAGGCTGTCGGGGACGAGGATGATGGAGCCCCCCCCCCCGCCACCCATCAGCAGGGACACCGCGCCCACCACCAAGGGGAGGTGCCAGTGAGGGTGGTGGTTCCGGGCTCAGCAGGGGAGCAGAGCCAGCCCTGGGCACAGGGAGCCTGGGCAGGGGGGCGGCAGGGCAGCTGTGCCCGGCCGTCAGGCAGCCTCAGCTCCTTTGAGGCCTTTCTCAGGGCCGACAGGCCGGGTGGGTTACCTCAGTGTCCACGCTCAGGCAGCTCATTGAGGATCGTGCGCATGCGTAGGGAGGACGGCACGGTGATGTCCCAGAGGAGGGTTTGGCTGAGCAGCGGGGGCCTGTGGCCCAGCCGAGTGCAGGCACCCCGAAGACCCTGCAGGAGCAAAGGCCAGCTCCGCACCCAGGCCTCCCCATGCTCCGGCCTCCCCACTGTCCAGCCTCTCCCTGCAGAAGCTGCCGCAGAGGCCAGACCTCGCATTTCCCCTCAAGACTGAGCTTTTGAGTGCTTGAGTTTCCATCTTCAGTTGCAGACTCATGGCGCATGGGAATGGAATCGAGTCTGTTTATGGAGCTGTATCCGGAACCCTGTTAGTTCCTCATTAGCTCTGGCAGCTTTCAAGACAGAGGACTTGGGATTTCCCTATGTTCAAAATGAGATTCCCAGCAAACGGAGACAGGGCTTCCCCTCTGCACAGCTCTGTCCCCTTGCTCCTCAGGGAGGACTCCAGCGTGTGAACAGAAAGGGCCAGCTGGCTGAGCTTCCTGCCTGGCTCTGTCCCCAGGGAAGGTGGGTCTTCCACTGCCAGGTAGGACTGAAGGGCAGGGTGTGATCCTCTGGACTTTCCTGAGGTTGGGAAAACCTTTTTTTCTTTCTCGTTCACTAAGGGGTTCTTGACCCTGTAGGGAAGCTGGACAGTTTAAAACGTGTCTGCATCTGTTGAAATGACCGTAAGACTTGATCACTTATTCCCATAAAACGATAAATCATAAAAATATATTTTCCTTGTTTCAGCATTTTATTGGTGCTTTATTTTTATTTTATGGTTTTCCAGAATGTCACTGAAGACATGTTCCATGTTTCCACAACAGCCCAGCCAGGGACAAAGGACAGAATTCTTCTTCTTTTTATTTTTTTTTTTGGTACTGGGGATCATTCCCAGGGTGCTCAACCACTGAGCCACATCTCCAGCCCTTTCTTGTAATTTGTATTTTGAGAGAGGGTCTTGCTAAGCTGTTGAGGCTGGCCTCAAACTTGCAGCCCTCCAGCCTCTGCCTCCGATCTGCTGTGTTTGTAGACGAGCATTGAGCACCTCTGCACCTGGAGTGGGATCAGGTTCTTGTTGGACGACTTTTCCTAACACCCTGGAGATTCCCTCTGGCTTCTCTGAGGCGAGGCCAGCTGTTAACTCTATGGTGGTTCTCTGTACTGAATCCTTTCCCCTCTGGCTCCTTAGGTGATTCTACTTTAAGTTTGGCTTCCAGAAGTTTCCCTATCACATACCCAGCCAAGTCTTCCTTGGTGGCTGGCCCATTTCAGACCTTCAGCCTCCTGGACCTAGAAGTTAGCATTTTTCATCAGCTCTGGTGATCGCTGAGCCATTCTGTCCTCGAGTGCTGTGTCCTCCCGCCCTCCAGGACTTCTGGGACTATGTTGACCGCTGGACTTTGTGCCATAGGCTTCTGGGTGTCTCTGTTTCTCCAACCCTGTTGTCCGCCCCCCACCCCATTGATAGTTTCTATTTATCTGCCTCCAGTTCACTCATTTAAAATTCTGCCTTTATTTGGTTCTGTTGGCCTACGGTGCTTACAAAAGGAGTCTATTTTGTAAACCCATCGTGTAAGAATGAGCGCCTGCGATTGTGAGTTGATAGGGCGGCCAGCGCCCGCCTCCCTCTGACCTCACTCCAGGTCTGAAGCGGGTATCGCACTTCATTCGTGGGTGGACTCCCACCTCTGCGATGGCCGCTGGCCTCCTCCTGCTGCAGGTTCGCCCCATATGGTGGGATCTGCGTGTCATCCTTTCTTCCCTTGGCGTCTCCCAGCCGGTGACTTCTGTGTGACAGGACATTGCCGACGTACTGCTTCCTTCCCTGCCCAGGTTCTGCTCTGACTGGGCTGGTTTTCTGGTAGGTCCTCGAGCGTCCTCCAGGCAGACCTGCCATGGTCACAGCACCACCTTTCACATCAGGCTTCCTTGCCTTTGGCTGCTCTGGCTCACCACCTTCCTTCGTCCTGCAGGGCAGGGATCCCTGGGGTGTCCAGCTGTGCTATCCAGGACCCGCCCTTGCCCTGGCTGGATTGTCTCCCCAGTTCTGCCAGGTTTGTTAGAGAACCTTTGTCCTCTGAAGGAACTTCCTTTCTGCTCCTGTTTAGAAGACAGCTTTACGAGTAACGAGCAGGGCTGAGTTTTATTTAGAGCCTCTCTTCTGCAGACGGCTCTCTGCTCTTAGGCGAAGTGGGATGGTCCTGGAGTTCCTGGGGGACACCCTTCTGGTCACAGCACACTGTCCCTTTAAGACATACAGGCACTCCGTTTGATGTTCTGTTGCAATCTCTCCATTTATTATAAATAAAATTTCATGATCTTCTTGAGCTGGTTTTGTTCTTTGAAAACAGTTTGGACCATATTAGCCTCGTTGTGTGGATTACAGAGCTGATCTTTGTTTTGTATCAGGAATTGTTTGGTGTAAGCAGATCAGGTCTCGGGGCTTTGGCAGGGCTCACTGGTAAAGCTTCACGAAACTGATTTATTTTCTGTTTTGGGGGGAGGGGTTTTGATTATCAGATAAATTTGACTATTTAATAAATGGTGTTATGGTTTAGATAGGACGTGACTCCCCAAAAGTCATGTCTGAGACAATGCAAGAGTGTTAAGAACCAAAATGATTCGATTATGAGAGAACTAACCTAATCGGTGGATTAATCCACTCACATGGATTGACTGGGTGGTGACTGTAAGCAGGTGGGCTATGGCTGGAGGGGGCGNTCTCATATGTATTCTGTCTTCAATTGAGTGCTCAACTTATCAACGTTCAGCCTGAGGGTGAGGGCATGCACTTAGAATCACAGCTGTTCTGACCTTCTACAGACGTGGCTACCGGATGGACCTGGTGTTTGCTGCCTCCCCAAGGTTGAATGTGGGCAGCTCCCCCATCAGTGTGCTGGTGTTAGGAGGGGGCTACAGAGGTGAGCAGGCATCAATGAGGTCCTAAGGGCTCTGCCTTCAGCAATGGGGTGGGGTCCTCAAGGGAGCCTGGGGCCCTCTCATGTGAGGCTGAAGGGGAGGCTGACCGCCCAGCTTGGGCAGAGGGCTCTGTCCAGGAGCTGGCTCTGAAGGTGCCTGAGCTCTGGCTTCCAGTTTCCAGAAGGGAGAAGCCAATTTCTGTTGTTTAAAAGGCACCCAATCCAGGGGACTTTATTACAGCTGCTCAAACTGACCAAGACATAGATGAGCAGTTCCATTTTTGATGAGTTTAGAATTTTTGCATGTCACTTTTTTAAACTCATAAATTATTTAGGAATTTATATTTTATTACCATAAGTTAAAAATTATTTTTGGTTAGTCATTTATAATTTAATTTGATATTGGTTAAAGAACTTGTTAGTCAGGATTGGTTAGAACATGCTTCAATAATAAGCAACCCCCACATGTCTGCGGCTTAAAACAACATTGGCGTCTTACAGGCTCTCACAGGCTGGTGGGGACTGCTAGGGTTGTTGCTTAGAGACCAGGCTGATGGAGCAGTCATCAAACATTGCCAGAGCCAGGTCAGGCAAGGGAGGGAGGGTCCCCTGGAACAGGAAGTGCTACAGGCCAGAACTAGTTTCTGGAGAACTAACCTAATTGGCGGATTAATCCACTGATTAATCCACCGATTGTGGGCCAGGTTGTCACAGTCACACGCAAGGTGCGGTGGAGTGGAGAACGGAGGCAGCTTGGGCCAGCTCGTAGGATGACATCAGTTCTAGCTGCCTTTCCCCGTGCTGGGGATGGATCAGGGTGTGCATGGGCCAACCCAGCGCTCTACAGCGGGCACCAGAGCGCAGCCATTCCTGGCCAGTTTCTGCAGTCGTCCCTGTATCTTTGAAGAGTTTATACACTTTCTATCTGCAGGGGGTTGAGATCTATGAATAACCTGCCAGCAACTCTGACTGGGCTGCTGGGTCTCTCCTGCTTTCCCTTGACTGGCACTGGTTGTGACCTTCCCTCAGGGCCACGCTCTGCTCCTGTGGCCTTCACCCTGCAGTAGGCGTGGAAGCGAGAGCTGGGCTCCAGTTTGTGAGGACACAGGCCTGCTCTCTGTCAGGAGTGGTCCTGGCCTTGATGGGAGAGTGTGCGAGCTCCCACACTGGCTGTCCTTACCCACCACCAGGACCTGACACTGGTGGTCACCGCACGTGACCATCCTGTCCTTTATGTCCCTGGACGACTGCAGTCATGTCCTTCCTATACTCCGGAGTGCATGGAGACCCAGGAGGACGAACCACACCTGCCCTTCCCAAGCCCCACCTCCAGACCTGCACTCCCTCCTGACCATGCTGTCTTCAGAAAAGTACAAGACACTGTCCCCACAGCTCTGGTGGACTTCTGTGGTGCAAATTCTTGTACTGGAAGTTCCCTGTGAAGCTCTCCTTCCCTCAGAGAACAGGCAGCCACTTCTCTCCTCCCCAGAGTGCGTGAGGTCCTGCACGTGCTGGGAGAGAGCCCCGCGGGCCAAGCAGGAAGCAGCTGCTAGTGCAGCAGCAATTCCTGTTCCCTCCCTGGGGATGAGCCCAGGTGGCTCTCGGAGGCTCTGAGAGTCCCCTTTCTTCCTTGGAATCCTATGGCCACATTCCCCCTGGTGCCTCTGTGGAGCCACCTAGCTCCAGTGCTCTCTGCCCTGGGCTCTGGCTGGGGCAGGGATGTGGTTAGGCTCTTGGGCAACTGCTGTCCCCAAGGGCCTCTCTTGAGCTCAGCTGGACCCTACCTGCACACCGGCCCCAGAGGGCTTTCCTCTGAGTCCCTGCCCCCTGCAAACCCCAGGTCCTCTGCTTGCTCTGACCTGCTGTGGCCTCGAGGGGGGGGGGCTGAGGAGCTGCCCCCTGCAGGGCTCACTGCTCCGCAGGAGGCTGGGTGCCTGAGGTAGCAGGACCCACAGTTTAACACTGCTGCCCTGTGTCCCCCACCGCATGGCGAGTGTTGTAGGGAGGCCAGGGCCTCCCTGCACATGTGCTGGCGGCCTCCACAGGGAGGTCAGGCTCTGGGCAGCCCCTGGGCGGGGAGGAGAATGTGCTGGCCGCAGCAGGCCAGCCCTGGCCAAGAAACACAGAGGGAGCTGCCCAGGGCTGGCCACAGCTCCAGGTGCCTGTCTTGTGTGCCGCCTTCCTCTGTGGGGATGGAATGCACATACTAAATTGCTGTGATCCAGATGGTACCAAATGCCAGGAGATGAGTGAACAGCGAAAGAGCCAGTAGACAAAGGCCACTTGTATTTAGTGAGATTTTTATGTGTCTATTTTCCAGTCTTGGAAATATATGCATTAATGATTCGGTTTTATTTGGCTTTAGAAAAAGCCTTCTTGGTCTCTAACTCTTGAGTCTTCTCCAAAAGGCCAGCCAGAACTTCCAGAGGAATAGGCCCCTGCAGAGTGCACAGGGCTTGGCTTGGTGGGCTCCAGGCTGGTCTCCCCACAGCACCTTCTGCCTTCCACCTGCTCCTCTCCTCCCCTCTTCCCTCCTCCCCTCCCCCTCTTCCCTCCTTCCCCTCCCCTC
>NW_025999992.1:2051123-2083356 GCF_001458135.2 Marmota marmota marmota
TCCCTCCCCTCCCCACTTCCCCCTTTCCCTCCTCCCCCTCCTCTCCCCTCCCCTTCTCCTCCCTCCCCCTCCTCTCCCCTCCCCTCCCCTCCCCCTCCCCTCCCCCTCTAGCTTGGCTCCCCTGCTGTGCCTCCTGCAGGCCTTCCTTCCCTCCAGGGAGACTAGCAGTTTTTCTTTACAAGGTCCTGTCTGGTTTAAGGCAGTGGCAGAGTGTTGCAGGAGGCAGCGGAGACTCAGCACCCTGAGCCCATGCCAGGCATGTGACTGGCTGCCCCTGGGGGTGCGGAGGCTGCACCCTTAGCCTCCTGCAGTATCATTCATCATCCAGGCCAACCAGACTCTCCCACATGGGAGCTGGGCTCTGTGCACAGGGTGCCCTTCCTCTGATGTCGAACACCAATGCCCTTCTCTATAAACGACCTCCTTGAGCAGGGGCTGATGCCAAGGAAACGGGCAGGTGTCCTCAGTGTCTGGAGCTTGAGTCACTCAATGCCATCCACACCCTTGCCTAGGAAGAAGGGGCAGGTCCACTTGGCTGGAAGGAGGCCAGGACCAACATTTATTGAGCCTGGTGCCTTAGGTGAGGAGGGAGGGAGGGAGGGACAGCCCTTGAGCCTTACATGGGGAGGGAGGGAGAGTCCCTGAGCCTTAGGTGGGGAGGGAGGGCCCCATAAGCCTTAGGTGGGGGAGGGGCTGCAGCATGTGCCAGCCCCTTTTTCTTTTAACATCCTGTGCAGAGTCATTGTTGAATTAAAAAAAAGAAAGGATATGTTTGCTCCCACCACTAGGGGGCGGCCCTGGCATGGACGATCTGGCCTCCAGTGGTGCTCACTCAGGCCTCTGTGGGTCCCAGACACAAGGTGCCCCAGCGGCCTGTCAAGGCTAGGCGAGAATCACCCGCTGGCATCTCTGTTTCATCATCTAGGATAGAATTGGGGGGGAAATCAAAGAAATGCCCAAATGCTGTGAAGCTTCCTGGTGGCTGCATATGTGAAGTGCTTAACATAATGATTATTATTTACATGTTTTGACAAAAGAAAGATTCGAGTGTGGGTGGAGCTTTCTCCCCGCTCTCTGTATTCAGCTCTACACTATCACCCCACTCCAATAAGTGTAGGTGCAGGTTATAATTTCAGGGCCTACGTTGTGTTCAAACGCTCTCTCGGTGCAGTTTTTCAGGGTTTCTTTCTTTTCTTTTTCTTTTTTTTTTTTGTACCAGGAATTGATCCCAGGGGTGCTGGACCATGAGCCACACCCCAGAACTTTTTATTGTTTCTTTAGAGACAGGGTCTCACTAAGTTGCTTAGGACCTTGCTAAAGTGCCGAGGCTGGCCTTGAAGGAGCCCAGCCTCCCAGGCTGCTGGGATTGCAATGTGCGCCCCTGCACCCCAGTATGGCTCCTAAACATGGCAGACAACTCTGAAGCCAGCATGCTCAGGGGTTTGCACTTCATTCTGTTCATCTCCTCTGGAGTGCTTCTCGAGTGGACAGTCTGGACCTAAGAGGGGGCACTGCCCTGACGGCACTGGCAGGGGTGCCACGCTGCTTTCCCGAGGGCGTGTGGGCGTAGGCCACAGGCAGGACGAGATGTCACCACTCTCATCTTGGCCACTCCAGAAATCCCAGTCTGATAGGAACGCCAACTCACCAGTGTTTCATTTGCATTTCCCCTTTGCCAGCGTCTTCAATTAAATATTGGCCAAACATCTCACAAGCACTTCAGTTAATAAACCAGGTGCCATGGTGCGTTTGTAGCCAAGGAAGTGAGGAATACCCCCCCCCCCCCGCCGGGCCTTCCACCAACAGCTCAGAGCCCACAGTGTTAGGGAAGGCTTGGGGGCCAGCTGTCAGGAGCCCTGACGCAGCACAGTCCTGGGAGAGCCTGGCCTGTCTGCCACCCCCTCTGGCCTCCCTGGGCCACCCCAGACCTCTGTACTTCCATGGATTCCCGGACTGCAGACTGGCATTCTCAAGAGGGACCTAAAGCACATCAGACACCCACCCAGTCTTGTGGAAGCTGAGCACAGAAGGGCTGAGCTTTGGTGGACTTGTGCCTCTCTCCGTGACCAAATCTCCATTTTCTCCCATCTGCAGCACCTTCTGAAGGGCGCAAGTGTCCGGCCTGCTGGTCCTAAGTCCCTCTCACAGGTCATCCAGGTGGTCTCTCTCTGGATGACCTGGGCAGGCCATGCTCTGCCCTGAGTGCCCCATTCCCTGCCCTGGGAGAGGGCCTATCCTTGCCATGACAGCCACGACCCCCGTGGGCTGCCAGAGAGCCCATGGGGACTGTGCTCAGCCCCTCCCACTTCCCTCGGTCTGGTTGTTTCTGGAGAATAGGAAGGGGTAGGACGCCTGGGGCAGCCTTGGCTTGGCCTCACGGGTTGGCTGGTGCTGGAACTTCCAGCTGGTCTCTGATGGAAATGGTCCACAGGCTCCAGGTGGACTCAGGCCATGGTGCCAAGGGACCTGAGGCCTCCATCCATCTTGATGAGGGTCTGCAGGTCATGCTGTGGCGCAGTGCCCGCCGTCGTGGAGGCCAGGAGTGACCGCTTGGGTACCTCCACTTCACTGGGGGAACAACGCCTGTTTTGTGTTTCAGTTACCACACCCACTGTGACCTTCAAGCTCTCTGACTTGGGAAAACCCCAAAAGAGCCATCTAATCCCTGGAGAGGTCCCAAAGGGCTTAACTTACGGAGCTGGGGGTTTGTCCTTTCACAGGAATAATTCTAGTACCTAATGAGCAGCACGTTGTGGTTGTAGACTGCAGAATGGACGGAAGCCGCAGGAGCTTTAAGGGTGGGCGGGGGAAAGGCCTCAAAATCAAACAGTCCAATTGTGAGGGTTTGGGGGGCCCAGAAGAGGCAGGTCCAGAGTCTGCGATGGGACCATCCAGGTCCCAGCTCAAGGGGGCCACATGGTCACATTGTCCTCTCCCTGGAGTGCAGGGCTGTAACTCCAATGAGCAGAACTCGTTCATTTCACTTTATAGCTTTTATTTGGAGTAACAGATCCCCGTAGAAATCACATTGTTCAGGTACCTGCATTTCTCAAGGAAATCAGACTCCCAACTTGACCAAGTCACTCTGGTTGCAAACCTGAAGTCGACATGCAAATACAAATGCAAAAGGAGGTGTGGTGTATGGGGATAGACAGGGACGAGACGAGCTCTTCACAGTGTGTCTTGTTCACACGAGAGTTACCTGTGTGCTAGTCAGATTTCACTGCTGTGACCAAATGCCTGACACAAAGAGGAGGAGGAAAAGGTTGTCTGGCTCACAGTTTCAGAGGTTCGTCCATGGTCAGCCAACTCCATTGCTCTGACCTGTGGTGGGGCAGAACATCGTGGTGGAAGGGTGTGGCTAAGGAACACAGTTCACTTCATGGTAGCCAGGACACAGAGCAGAGAGACAGTGCGTCTGGGAGGAGACAGTGGCACTGGCAGTCATGGCAAGGAGAGGCCTTCTCACTAAGCACCACGGATCAGGGGCTCAGGGTTAGGGAACAGCCTGCCCACATCATACAAAGAGAGACCAGCTGTGGACAGAGAGAGGGACGGGGTGGGGGGGAGAGGGGAGGAGAGGAGAACCAGGGACAAGATAGAGTCCCCAAAGGCACACACACAGTGAGCTACTTCCTCTAGCCCTGCTCCACCTGCCTGTGGTCTCTACCACCTTCTAGTCCATTCAGATTATTAATCCAGCAAATGGATTAATCTATCAAATGAATCATGAGGTCAGAGTCTTCATAATTCAATCATTTCTGAAAAGCATGCCTCTGGACACTCTTTCACTGGGGACCAATCCTTCAACATGTGAGCTCTTGGGGGACATCCCAGACCCAAAGCGTAACTTGGGAAAGATCTTCATCAGGATTTCAGGTACCCCCTTGTGTGGGCTTGAGGTGGCTGGACTTGGGGATCTGGTTCTGCGGTGTGTGGTCCTGAGGCTGAGCACGGGGCTGTGACTGTTGGCTCTGCTGCATGGGGCATCGTGCCAAACCACCGGTCTCCCTGAAGAGCAGATGGGAAGGAGCTCCTGCCCCTTGGGTTTTCTCTGAGCAGTGACTGAGGACTCCACAGACAGCACCTCGCAGGGCCTGTTCCCACGCCAACTTCCACAGTGGCATCTGCGAGAGTGCAGTAACAGAAGCTGGGACCTAAGGGCCCCCATCACAGGTTTTCCTGGCCATTCCACCAGAGTCAGGAACAGAGATACTACCGTTCTAGAAGGTAATGGACCCCTTTACTCTTTACCTTTCGGCTACTCCAGGCTGGTGGCCAGCCATCTCAGTGACCTGGCAAAGTGCCCTCCTGGCATAGTTGAGAGCCAAGTGGCCCAAGCCACAGAGGGACCCTGGGCTTGGCTTCTCCAGTGGGTGGAGCACGTGGTGGGGGATGGTCCTTCCTTTGGCTGCTGGCGCTTCGCAGCCCTGGTACTGGCAGGGCAGGTAAGGAGGGGAGGCGGGGGCAGAGGGGCAGCTCTCATCTTGATTGCGTCAGAAAAGCCTTTGAAATCCCAAGCCAACTCTGACTGCATGGGGACCTTTTCTATATTCTGTTCTACGTGTAAGCATTAGTCTGTGCACGTGAGCTGACTGGTGGATCATCACTCTTGTGAGATTACAAGTAGGGACAACCAGGCCACCCAGCACAAAAGCCAGATTCTGGGGTGAGGTGTGAAATCCTGAACTTCTGCAGAGGATCCTTCCGTCCCTGAGGTGCGCCTGGGTTGGCACTGCCCACCTGAGGTCCCTCCCTTCACGCATATTCAGAATACGCTGAGCCTCTGCAGCCACCAGACCCTCTGACCTCAGAGCCCAGCCACAGTGGGCTGCCTCATCCAGGGTTAAGTCCCCGTGGGCAGGGGATGGCTGGGAGTGAATTGCTGATGTGGGATCTGGATGCCCACAGCATAGCTTGGGACTGCAGAAGGGCCAGCACCGCTGCCAGGCTCCTGCCACTGGGCACCGTACAGCTACTACATCTCCCTGTCTTGGTCCTGCGGATGGAGGAGGCGGACCTGATTATAGAATGAAATCATAAAACGTCTCGATGGAGAGCCAAACATGGGAAGGCTAACCTCCCCTCCCAGCGGCAGCCTCTCTTCCGAGCCTAACTAACCACGGGCCCTATCTATCGGGTTGTAGATCCTTTCTCTAGGAGTCTCTCTCTTGAAATGTGAACACCCTGTGACAGGCTTTCAAGGCAGACAGGGGCCTGTAGAGGGTCCTTTCTTCTTATGCTTTGAAAGTGCCTAGGATCTATAGGAATGTAGCTCATCACTCAATTGCTAGGCCAATCACCAGCTGTCTAATCTGTAACCTCCTAGGCTTGATTCTTAGAAACACAGCTCACACGAGGCAAACCTAAGTCATCTTGAGTTCCCACTGCCTGGGGTGAAGGCCACTTCGCCACGAAGCATTGTCTTTGTTTGGCACCTGTGAACTACTTCTCCTAAATTCCCTGTGCAAGGTCCTTGGTCCTGTAGGCCAAGAATTCACACCCACCAGCGTTGTAACGGTTAAGAAATGATGTCGAATTTACTGTAAAAGCCCCATGTGACTCAGCCTGGGGCCAGGACTTCAGAGCACTAGCTCATCTGGGTCTGCCGGTGTAGATGACCTGAGTCTCCAACCCTCCAGTGGTGCTTGGTCTCTTACTGAGCATGATTTCCAGAACACAGCCTTCCTCTCTGACCAGGGTGGCTCCTGGGTCCACTGCCCAGAACGTCCTCATTTGGCTCCTCATCCCTGAGCGCACCTTCTGGAACCCAATCTAGGGCAGCAGGTTGCTTTGGTAAGGGGGCCTCTGTGTGGCTGAGGCAGGGGCCTTTAATCTTGAGAGTGCTTCTGAAAGCTCCAGGGTCCGGGGGCTCGAGGAGGGTGAGGGACCCATTGGCTGGGCACCCATCTCTGTGGTGCCCACCCCAGCGAGCCGCCCTGGAGGGAGGGCTCTCTGCTCAGCAAGGCTGCTCTCAACATTTGCCCTCTGGGCAGGGCACAGCTCACCGGCAGAGGGCTTGAGGCCCCGACTCCTTCTCCAGCAATGCAAACAGAAAAAGGAAAAGGAAGAGTAAAGCATCGCCCTCTTACGCACCCGGAGGCTCCTTCTTGAACTAGGGAAATGGTTTCCCCAAGGAATACTTTAATTCAGGCAGCCTTGACCTTTAGTTGTCTTCTCCCGAGAATTTTCCGTGTCTACTGTTTTTTGAATGTGTTACATCTACTTTCCAGAAATTCCTTGTTGACTTTTTTTTTCCTTTTGGTTATTGGGGATTTAACTCTGGGGTACTTAATCACTGCGCCACACCCCAGCCCTTTTTTATATTTTTCTTAGAGACAGGGTCTCACTAAGTTGCTTAGGGCCTTGCTAAGTTGCTGAGGCTGGCTTTGAACTGGCGATCCTCCTGCTTCAGCCTCCTGAGTTGCTGGGATGACAGGCATGAGCCACCGTACCTGGCCACTTGTTGGCTTTCCTAAAGGAAAGAACCCACAAGCAGATACGAGAACCCGATTCCTCCAGTTGTCGGGAAATGAGAATGTAACCGACTTCCACCTAGTGGGTTGCATTTAATATCACAATGATCGAAGCTGTGTACCTCCACTGGGAAGAAGCTGCCGGCACTCACAGCATGACAGAGAGATGTCAATCCTCTAGAAAATGGTGGGCAGCACATGAAATCTGCTATTATTTTAAAGCTTCACATCCAATTTCATAGTTTCCTCTGTGCAAATTACTGCTAGCATGTGTTCCTGTTTCATGCACACAGAGCACAGGCATGAAAAACCAAACCAAACTTAGGAGAAGCAGTTTCTTATCTCAGTTTTAAAAAAAAATCTTTGTATATTCTTGAAAATAACCACTATTTCATGCAAAAAAGACAAATAAAAAGTATCTTTAGATGACTTTGCAAGATGTGCTTTATTTTAAGTTAGCCCTGAACCCAAACTACACAGGATCGTGTTTTTTGACATATTCTACCCATTCAATGGTTTTTCTCAGAAACTGTGTTTTAGTATGGAATGCAGACTACACTCAGTCATAGCTTTTCATGCTACATTGTTACTCTGTGGAGAGGATGTATCACCAAGGATGATAATTTAAGAAAAGGCCATTTTAATTTCCCCAAGCTTAATATACATATTTCTTTCATAATTATGAACTTAAAAAACCCGTCTCAGATGTAAAAATGTGAATTGGAATATGTAAACTCTTTGATATGCCTGAAAAACAGGAAGGAAAAAGTCACATACTGGAAAACGGTTGCTCGAATTACTGAAATGGGAGAAGCGTGCTGGGGGCGGAGGAACCAGGAACCGTGGTGACCTCAGGCGTGGCGGAGTCAGAAGTCAGGGTGCTGCACACCCACTGGGCGGGCCTGCTGTGCGGTGGGGCAGGGACCCTCGGGCTCGTGCATGCCACGCTGCAGAGGGCTCTGCTGGACTCGGCAGAGCAGGTGCCCGTGGCTTGTTTTGCTGCTTTGTTTTCCTGAGACGTCACTGGTGTTCCAAGGGAAGATTTCTTTTCAGTCTTCAGTTAGATAAGGCAGTAAGAGTATGGCTAATGGGATCTTTTTGCTTAGAATGGGGCTTACCCTTCCGTGTCCTTGGGGCCCTGGGTTCCCCTCCCTGCCCCCTGGGAACGAGGCTGGGCCTTCTGCCTCCTGTTTTTCCTGCCCAGCTGCAGTGCTGAGGCTTGCCCAGTCCCCTGCAGCCGCTGCCCAGCCACATGAGCCCAAGGGGCACGCAGCACCCTGCAGTGCAGGTACAGCCTGGGCACAGTACAGGCACTGGCCTTTCTCTGAGGGGAGGGACCTGGGAGATTCTTCACATGGTCCATCAGAACGCAAGATGTTGCTGACCACAGCCAAATCGCAGCCCTGACCTCAGAGAGGGGACTGCAGATGACCTCTTTAGCAGCGCCTCGCTGGCAAGGTGGCCCGGCGGCAGGAGGAAGTCAGCCCCTTGGGCCGCCCATCAGAAGAGAAGCCACTTCCTGGAATGAGAAACACTTAGCTCTTAGGAGAGTATTGTGCTTTTTTTTTAAAAATCCCAAGGTTCACATTACCCGCAGTCTGGGTCCCACGGTCTCAGTTTGTTTTTTCCCTTGTCCACTTGATCATCGTTTCTGGAGAGCGGTACAGGAATATTAATTTGGCATAGAGATCTTCTTCTAGTTCCAGTTCCCCTGTCTCTCGGACTAAAAAAATATCCGTACACAACTTCAAGATTCGATCCACATTCGGAAGCTCTTCAAACATGATGGAGTGGGAGATCCCACTGAAGAACTCCCGGACAAATTTCCCAATCACGAGGACGACTGAGGCATACAGTCCCATGATCCTGAAAAAGAAAAGCAACCCCGTGAGGAGCACCCATGTCAGCAGGCAGCGGTGGTCAGCAGACACGTGACACGATGGATCTGGTGGAACATGATAAAGTTGGTAGAAATGCAGTTGGGCTTCATGTCCTTTTTTAAAACTAGCTCCTTTCACTTTACCATTTCTTTCTCAGAGATCCTGTTTGTTTAAGGTCCAGGTGGGAAATCATCTCCTGTGAGGCTCATTGGGAAATGGCACACATTTTGCTGAATTGCAGGGGATGAGCCTCCTTGGGATTGAACCCTGAGAAAATAACAAGATGGTTCAAACCTGTTTAAAACTGGGATGTTTTACCAAAAGCTGGAGGCCACCAAAGCAGAAAAGTGGGAACCCTATGCACGATCCCAAACTCAAATGCTAAACAGCATCAAAGTGTGCCACAATAGGAAGGTACAGAGAAAAGGTGCCACATGCCATGGCCACGGGAGTCACACCAGGCACTGTGATCTCTGGGCCTCAGGTTCCCTCCATTTTAAATGAAGGGCCAGCATGTCCATCTTCTCATACAGCCGCCCCACAGCTGGAGAGTCCTCAGAAGAGAACAGGCGTGGTGCCCTGGACCCCATGGGCTAGGAATTAGGCTCTTATGACGGCTCTTTGGGAAAGGGACCCTTACCCGTAGCCAGCCAGGAAGCCCAGGCTGGGGGGACTGACTTTGTCATTGAAGACCACCAACTCCAGAGCTTGTGACTCCTGATCATAGATTCTATTTCCTGTCAGGTTGAGAACCCACCACTCGCTGTTGGAGTTAGTTGAATTGTCTCTGGACAGAATGATGGTGATGTTCATGAAATTGTTTTCTGTAAGGGAAAGAAAACAAAATAAAGTCAAGGTGAGAGTTTTAAGATTTGATACACCAACAGTTCTCAGATGGCAAAACCGGGGCACTCTGGGCAGCCTGTGGCTCCAGGGTGGGGACCTAGGGACACTTGACAATGTGAGCGGAAAGGCGTAGGTTCTCTTTCTCAGCTAGAGAGGCCAGTCATGGCTGTGTGTGTGGCGGCCCAAGCACAGGGAAATGGGGGATCCGCTGCCTAAGCAGGGTGCTGACCGCCCCAAATGGCTGAGGGGACACTTAGAGGCCTAGATACCGGCTGTGCTGGAACTGGTGACTCATTCACATCACCAGCATGTACTGACTGCCCCAGGAAGTTAGGGCTGCAAAACTGCATATAGAATTGTTCTTCATCTTATGGGTAAAGACAATGTGCAGGCACAATTTACGGTCCTGGGGCAACCACCATAGGTCCAGCATTGCCAGGTCTGTCTGCTGGGGAGACTGCTGCTGGTTAGTACGATCCGTGGGCACTTCCTCCAGTAGATGACTTTGGGCTGAGTTTTGCTCAGTAAGACCTCACTGGGTCGAGAGAGGTCGGGAGAAAGGACGAATGGCACCAGCTCTGCAGAGTTTTGAAGCTCCTAACACATGGTCAGTGACTGCTTCCGCTGGGCAGACGGTGGATGCGAAAGAGCAGTAAAAGACAGAGCTGGCAAGGAGCTGGGAGCCACACTGCACAGATCTCCCTAAAAAGATCCCACTGCTGCCCAGCACAATGGCGGCTCCACTGAGGGACAGGGTGGTGAGCTGTGCACTCTGTGAGGGTAGGAACTGCAACTGCATGATTTCACAGAGTTTCTAGATCACAGGAGTCCAGGACACATGTGGCAGGCAATGTTGGCTGGCTGGCTGGGTGGATGGGTGGATGGGCAGATAGGTGGGTGGGGAGATGGATGGGTGGATGGATAGATGGATGGATGGATGGGTAGATGGACAGGGGGATGGAGGAATGGACAGACAGATGGATGGATGGATGGGTGGATGGGAGGATGGATGGATGGATGGAAGGATGGAAGAATGGATGGATGGATGGGTGGATGGACAGATGGAGGAAGAATGGACAGACGGATGGATAGATGGGTGGATGGGTGAATGGATGGATGGATGGATGGATGGATGGGAAGATGGATGGATGAATAGATGGATGGATGGGAGGATGGATGGATGGGTGGATGGACAGGTGGATGGAGGAAAGGACAGACAGATGGATGGATGGTTGGATGGATGGACAGATGGATGAAGGAAGAAGAGTCAGCAATGGCAGGACACTAGAAGAGCCAATGTCCTTATCAAAGAAGATGGTGAACCACTCAGAACACTCAGGAACAGGAATAATATTGGTTCTGAAGTTCAGAGACAGTTACTGGGGAAACAGGTTCCAGGTCTGGGTCTAGTTCTATCACAAGCTGGCTGCATGGCTTCTCTGATCCTCTGTTTCCTCACGTGTAACTGGTGATGACGGTAAACCTATGCCAAGTATTCCTGTGCTGACATTACTCACTCACAGGCAGAGAAGCCAGCGTTAGGGGGCGGAAAGGTAAATAAGAGGGGGCTCAACCATGCTGAAGGGCAGAAAGGGAGGTGGGCAGGGACTTGGGCACAGGAAGGGGCCGCCCTGGAAAAATAGAGAGGACACATGTTTCTTGAGCCCAGGGGCCAGGGCGGGGCCAAGAAGGGGCTTTGTGAAATACAAGGCACACCCCAGGAGCTGGAGGAAGCTTTGGGCGCACCCCTGCAGCCTAGATCCGCCCTGGAAGTGGGGGGGGGGTCTGCTGCACACAGACTCACACCCGGAGGCAGAGTCCAGCTGTTCCCTGGGCCTCGCTGCTGCCTCACCAGGGCCCTCCATGTGGGATTCCAACTGCTCACGTCAGCTTTGCCTTCTGGCTAACTACTAGCAGCATGAGCCTGGCCTCAGCACCCAGCACCCCGCCTGGTGCACAGTGAGTGACACAGTGGTGACAGCGAACATGTACACTGTGCACCCCCACCAGCTTGATCTGCTGTAGGTAATTAAGTCAAGCGAGTCTTCATTATTGAAATGCAGTCAGTCACTCACCATTCAGCACCAGGAGACGTCCTGATTTCTCACTGCAGTGATCGTCCAGTGGCCCTAACCAACCTGGGCGTGCAACCTGCCACACACCTGGGCCACGTGCACACTGTCAGAAACATGTGTCCGCAGTGACTGACGTGTCACGTGGTGTGTGAAGGTCGCCTAATGACAGGTTCCACAGGGCGTTACACTGGACCCCAGGCCCTGGAGTGCTCCTGGTGCTCACTAGCCGTGGGTCAGTGGAGGACTCCTTACTGTCCCCGATGGGAGGGACTGACCTACCTAACGGTGTCCGAGGGAAACTTGTAAAAGATCTGGGTGCTTCTGGAAAAGAATGTGCAGGCTGGCCAGTAACTCACTAAACATGGACGTAAGCCAAAGAGGATTTGTATCTTCAACAAGGGCAATGAAGGGTGTGGCTTCTAGGTGCACAAATGATTCCCTGGCCAGCCAGACTGGACAAGGTTCTGTGGTTCTTACCACACAGGGAAGGACTGCTGGAAAGTAGCTTCATGAAGGCTCAACAGGCAACTGATAAAGCTAAATAAGAGTCAAATGCAAAGTTCTGGAGCCACCTCTCATTCTTACCAGACAAAAGCTGCTTTATAGGTTTTGAGTTCGAATCACTGGGTGCTTTCACATAGTATGGGTAGATCCTTTCTATGGTCCTGGGCATCAAGAAAAGGAAAAAAGGCACAACTGAGTTTTAGCTGCTCCACCCACCTGTAATTAATTGGCATATATAATTGATTTTTGCTGTTTTTGACCTTGTGTCGACAAACAACAATGAAGTCTTTATACATTCATATTATGCATCAGCATCAGGATTTATGGGTTTCCATCGTCCCTGGAGCTGAGAGCATCCACCAGGTCCCCTGGACACTCCTGGGAACTCAGAGCCCAAGACACTTGGAGGCTGGGAAGCGGCTGCCGGCACTTTCCCAGGTCTGTGGCTCCATTCTGAAGCCAGGAGCTCTCCTTCCTGCCATCATCTTCCAAAGCTTACCTATGATCTTGACCTTGAGTGCTCCTCTGATTTTGAATTTTAGGATGAGTGAGGGGCGAGGAGACAGTGGTGACTAGCCCCCTATGCTGCACCTGCCTCTCTGGGGCTGTGACCCAGGGCATGCAGAGTCCCAGGTCCCACGGGAGACGATGGGAGAGGGCCTGGTGACCTCAGAGGCCCTCAGTGCAGTGGCTGAGGAAGGGAGTCTTTGGGGACACTGCCAAGGCCTGCGTTCTGCTGGCCCTTATGCTCGGCCAGCAGAATTACCCTTATTACCTGGGGTAATTCAGGCTGCAGACCAAGCTCTTCTCTCTGCCCATTCTCTCTCAGCAGGTGCCTGGCTGAAACGGAGTTCTCGCGTGGGGGGAGCAGCTTCATTGACCCCTGGCCTTCTCCGCCCCACCTCCCACCCCATCCAGGTAGGCAGGTGAGGTCAGTGCTCCCCGGGACCCGGTGAGCAGAGGGGGAGAGACAGAGACGCTCAGCCACTTGGAGGTAGCTCCCTGACGGGGAATCTGGAGGATGTGTGGACACACAGTGGGCACCCTAGAGCAGGCGGCCACCGAGGCCTGGTCAGCTCAGTGTAGTCCTGGCCCCGCCCCCACGTGGGGCTCCCAAAGGCAGTATCCCTGGAGGTGATGGCAGGGCGATGGCAGGACCACGGGCTCGTGTCATGTCTGGACAGGTGGACCCCAGAGAGCCTGCTGGAGCTCCCACACCCCCAGATGCCCCAGAACCAGCACAAGGCCCAGTAGCTGAGGGAGAGACCCACCCATGGTGACGCTCGGGCCTGGCAGACAGACACTGCGGCTCAGCAGAAGGCTAGCAGGGCAGGGACAGCACTGGCCACGGGCAGACAGTATCCCTGGAGCCTGCTCCACAAGGCCCTCACATGAGTGCTCACGACCCCAGGGCACGTGGAAAGAACCCAGGGCTGGGATTCAGGCCCTTTAAACTGTCAAAATGGGGCCTCCCAAGAGAAACTGCCTGGTACTCCCAGAGCAGAGAGCCGCCTCCCGTGTGCATGAGCTTGTTGCAGGATGTTCTGTGTGGCCACGTGCCCCTGGTAGAGCTCTCCACCCACAAGGGAGAGACACTTACACTGGGGTTTTTGAGCTCTCTGGGTCGTTGCTAGCGATCATGTTGGCTATGTTCTTCCTTGTGCTGTTCTGAAGAGGAAAAGAGAGCTTATCTGTTGCTATTTCTGCTTTTGCCCCCAGACTCATGTTTCTGTGGAAGAAGAAGAAAAAGAAAGCCCAGTGCCCGTGATTATTCAGAAGTCTGGAGGAGAGACCTAAACACACACTTGATTCTCAGGTTTAGGCAACTCATCAAGCTTTTGCTAGGTCCCCATCTGTCACCCCAACCCCTCTGTCCACCTCACTTCTTTCCAGCTTGTAGACAGCCCAGTTCATGAGACCTGGGACAGCCAGAGTCACAGGAAGGAGGCACAGTCACTGTTTAGAGAGGGACCCTCTTGACACACAGGTCTGAGTCTCAAGAGATGTCCTGTGTGTTAGTTAGATCCACGTTTTACAAAACGCTTCAGTCAGAAGTTTATTTGTAAATTTTATTTGGTACAAGGAATTGAACCCAGAAAAACTTAACCACTGAGCCACATCTCTCGCCCTTTTTTAAATTTAGAGTCAGGGCCTCGCTAAGTTGCTAAGGCTGGCTTTGAACTTGTGATCCTATTGCCTCCCAAGCTGCTGGGAGGGCAGGCATGAGCCACTGTGCCCAGCCAGAAGTTTATTTTTAAATTTTTTTTTTGTTGTTGTTATTTTTCATAGCTCTTCAAAGACCAGCAATTAAAGTTTTGGTAATTACTACAGAATCGGAGGTGAGAAATCGGGGACACTTTAAAGGAGAAAGTAAGACTAAAGAAGGAGTGCTGTAAATCCTGCACAGCCACCTTCGTAACTTCTTTCCTGCAAAGTCACTTTGGATTCTAGAAGGCCCTCTGCTTTGTCTGTCAGCATCGTGGTGTCACGGACCCAAATAAACCTGTGCCTGGCCTGCATGGGTCTGACTCCAGTCTGCGCTGGACACACCCTGCTCAGCAACCTGTGGCCTGCTCTGGGGTCTCCAAATCTGCATCCCCAAAGCACCGGATGCAGAACCATCATGTAAATCGTGGCTTGTATGCATGGTGCAAGGGCAGGAGCGGCTGCGGAGGCTGGCCGCCCGCATGCTCCATCTTGGAGATAAGACCTGCCAGGGTCTTCCCAGTGCTGGGGGAACAGGGTTGCCCACGCTGCCAGGGGCTGTGGCTTCTCCACTGCTAAGACCAAGGGCGGCTCCATGGCAGTCTGACAGTTCACTGGGTGCCCCTCGGTGACAGTGTGACAGTTCACCGGGGCTGCCTCAGCTTGGAGGCCATCACTCTCTTTCTTGCTCCCTCCTCCTGCCTCTGGCTCATAGAACTCACTGACAGTCTGTCTTGGCAAACTGATGTCAGGGAGAGAACAAGCAAAACCAAAGGGAAGCACAGACATTCTTGAACGGTCAGTGGCACAGAAGGACACAGAGCCAGGCGCCCGTCCACCTCTAGCTCCTCTCCTGCCCAGCCCACCCGAGTCCAGATAGAAGGGAGGATGCATGGAAACACAGTAACTACCTCTGGATACTCCATGAAAACACAACAGAGAAGCTACTACTGAGATCCTTGAGTTCGCTTATCATTTTCTGCTTACTGGGAGGGCTGATGGTCCACAAAGAATTTGAGTTTCCTTCCAGTTCTGCTACTGTTATGTCTTCTTTTTCATAATTTTCCAGAAATTGCATAGCACCCTGTACACCACAAAGGCACAAGCACAAAGAGGTCACGTGCACCATGCTGTGTGAGAAACCAGTCGCTTTCCTTCTAGCTGGCTGTGCGGAAGGGACCCTGCCTGGGAAAGGGACGTTCACAAAAGCCCAGGCCAGGGAGTCCTGATGCTCTGTGTCTGCTGACCTCAGGGGTGGGTGGCTCTCAGGCACGTGGCCCAGGCCCAGGGTGGTGTCCCGACCACAACACAGCTCTGGGATCTTCCCAATTAAACAGTAAATGAAAACCAGATAATTCAGCGTTTCTCTCCACTAAGAAAGAGATTCCTCAATGACGGGGGAGTGCTCCTCTCATGAGGGACAAGATCTCCCCAGGACATCCTGGCCTTGACCTGAGAGCTGCTTGTTGCTTAAGATCATCTTTTTTGGTACTGGGAACTGAACCAGTACCAAAGGCTCGGGGCGCTTAACCACTGAGCCACACCCCAGCCCTTTTTTCCTTGTGTTTTATTTAGAGAAAGGATCACACTGAGTTGCTGAGGCTGGCTTTGAACTTGGGATCCTCCTGCCACAGCCTCCTGAGCAGTTGGGATCACAGGTGTGTGCCACCACGCCGGGCTCAAGGTCATTTTTGATAGTGTGCCTTGGCTGGTGACCATTCTGAACAAGAATAAAGCATCTGTTGGCCTAACCACTTTCTTAATTAAACACAAGATCTGTAAAACCAAGTGTGATAATGGGAATCGTGTTGTCGTATTATTAACAGTGAGGAATACAGAGAAAAGAATGACATCAGTCACAGCTCTGTCCCCAGAACGTGGTCATTGTTTTATGTGGTAGGGGATATATTTCTTATCCTTTTTTGGTTTAGAAAAATAAGAGTCTATATCTTGTTTTCATTTATGTTTAAACTTGAGAAATCATCATGCCTTTTATAGTCTCTGTGATGATTATTATTTTGTGTTTTTTGTTTGCGGGGGTACTGCGGATTTGACCACTGAGCCACCTCCCCAGTCCTATTTTGTATTTTATTTAGAGACAGGGTCTCACTGAGTTGCTTAGCACCCCGCTGTTGCTGAGGCTGGCTTTGAACTTATAATCCTCCTGCCTCAGCCTCCCAAGCCACTGGGATTACAAAGATTATTGTTTTATTACAAAAGAAATTGGCTGAAAAATATTAAGACTACAAAACATATGAATAAAGTAAGAGTGGGAGTCCCCTCTTGCCACTGGAGTGGACCCAGGTTCACTTAGTACATCTGCCGTTAACTTCCTCCATAAGCCTCTACATACTCAGCTCTCAAACTGCTTCCAGTTTCAACTAACGCAGATGATGCATTCTTAAGCAAGCACCTGTGTAGACTCCCCGTGTTCTGAATTACTTTCTTAGGAGAGATTCCCAGGGTAGACCTACTGGTCAAAAGATCAATATACAACAAATTTAAAATGTCATTTTTTAAAAAAAATGAATCAATATCTGTGGAGCTTGAATTAAAATGTCCTGAATTCAATTTATGTTTATAACCACTCATGTTCAATAGCCTAGACATAACTCCTTGGCTTCTCAAAGTAGCCAGCGGCCAGGAATCAGCTGTTTATGACAGGGAACCCTGGAAAAGCCGTCCTCTCCCCCACTGTGGACCATGGCCAGGTGGTCCGTTGCAGGGCAGCCCAGGACGAGGGCCTTGGCGGAACCCACACATGCACATTTACTTACGGTGTCCCTAGAGAAAGCTCTCATAAATTTATTAAACTTCGTCTGGTCCATGACCTTCAGCTGGCTCTGTTGGGCGCTCATGGTGAAGATGGGCTGGAAAATAAAGATGAGAGCTTGCTCCTGCCCAGCCCCGCCTGTGTCCTGGGCCCAGACTCAGCCATGACGGCCCCAGGGACTGGCTGCAGAGAGTGCCTTGCCACCTGATCATTCCCCTGCTCACAACCCCAGCAGAGCTATCCTTTCAGACTGCTGCTCCTTATTTTGTATATGTCACAGTGCTGGGGACATCTGGACTGACAAAACGTCACTAGACGTCCCCTCTAGGTCCTCCTGAAAGATTGCTCCAGTGGTCGGTGAGACCCAGGTTACCTGATACCCGCCCAGGGTAATTGTGACCGACACATCCAGGGGCTGGTTGATGACCCCAGCGACAGATTTGATCAGAGACATGAAGAGCAGAGGGAACCACACGATGCAGATGAGCAGGACGATGATCATGCCGCCCATGCCGTACTTGACCACCTTCTTCTTCTTCTGGCCCCGGGGCTGCGGGTATCTCTGCAACACAAGAGTTCAGAGGTTGGGCAGATGGCCTTGACCAGGGTGGGAGCTGGGAACTGTGGAGTCAGCCCTGGCTCTTCTCTGCTTGCTGGGGTGGGAACCTTGCAGAGATCACGGAGCCTTGTTACTCAGGTAGATTGAGAGTCCCACCTTGACCAGCTAATTCTTTTCTTCTCTTTGGATGTTTTTTATCTATGGGCCTGTGTTGCACACAATGATGGGACTTGACGTTTCATACTGGTTCAGGCACATGAAGTAACAAGATTATTTGGCCAATACGCCTAACTCTTTTGTTGCAAATGTTAAATCAACATGCAGATACGGAGGTAAAAGCAGTGACGGGAAGGAAGCTGCCCTGAGCTCCCTACCTGCTCCCACGGTGGGGCCACTCAGGGCCAACCATGACCCTTCAACACAGACACATGATGAACCTAGGGACCAGTAGGTCACAAATCCAGTCCCCAGTAGGAGCTCCTAAGAGGTGGGACCTTTGGAGTGACCTGGGCGCTGCCTCCCTGTGTGGACTCACCCACTTGGGAACGAGGGCTGTCTTAAGGGTTAGCTTCCCTAAGAGCCCTTCCGGCTGGGTCTCTGGTGCATTCCCTGACTCCGGCCTCGTGATGCCCTGCTCATCCTTGGGACTCTGCCAGCAAGAAGGCCATCACCAGATATAGCCCTAAAACCCTGGTCCAGAATCCTGAGCCCCACACCTCTTCCCTTTACAATCACCCAGTCTCTGGTACTGTGTTATTAGCCACAGAAAACAGACCAAGACAGGTGCCACACGGCATGGGGTCACCCCTACCCCTTCACCTGGCCAAGTGACTTACCCTGGGCTCACATTCCCTTGGGAGGAATCCGTCACTCCCACAGGCCAAGGGAAGAGGATTCGCTCCCACGGGGGGCACTGCGCTCTAGGCTGCAATCCGGAGGGGCTGGGCGCCCGCACAGGACCCGGCTGCAGTGCTGGGTGCTTGGTGACTCTGGGGAAGCTCCTGAGAGCAGGAGGGGCCTGTGCAGGACCACCACTCAGCACACGGGAGGGAGCGTCCTAAAGGATCCTGAGCCAGGGGAGCTGCGGGGGCGCAGAGGGCGGCGGGGGGGGGGATTCTGCTGACCATAGTTTCCTATTTCTTTCCTATTTCTAACTTATAATTTTGAAAGCAAAGCTAGAAGTTAACAAGTGAAAGTTGAAAGTTGGAAACATGTTACACATATATGGACAGGCGTGTGCATGTAACAAGCAGATTTCTCAGGGAGGCAAGTTTGGAGAAGCAACCACCGGTCCCAGTCCATCAGAGCTCTGTCCTCCTGTCCTGAAGAGTTTTGTGAGTTAAAGGAGATTTAGCTTTTATTTGCCAGGGACAGTTTAGGTCTCTCCTGCCTGAGTGGGACCACGTCATCTCTGCTGAAGGCCAGTGTCTCTGAGGCTCATCTCAGAAGTTCCCAGACCCCGCCCCGCTCCTGCCCCTCCGCCTGCTGGCCCCTCCTTCTGTCCCTGCATGACCAGGGCAGAGACCCTCCGATCTGTGTTGTGTCCTGTGGCTGCTTTCCACAGGGACGGCCCTCCCTGTCCTGCGTGGCTCAGCTCTTGACCGTGTTTCCGCCTTTCCTGTTTCATTACATTTCTGATTGGCCTCCTGCAGAGTCTTGGGAGGTGCTGGGTGGGACTCACTAGGCAAATAGAGCAGGGCATGGCCTCCTTGCACGTGCTCAGGCCAGCGTTTGGCTTTCAGGAAGCTGCTCTTGCTTTGGGGTGTGTTGTGCTAATCTTATCACAGAGCTCATATAAAACTAAAGGGGCAATCGACTCAATGTGGTGAGGACTGGGTGGGCCTTGTGGTCCAGACTGGGGGGCGGTCAGGGAAGGCCCCTGAGAAAGAGGGGTCCACTCTGGCACCTGTAGCCTGAGAGGCCGAAGGGCTGCTGCAGACAGCCAGGGAGCAGGCCAAGGCCTCACCTGGGAACCCAGAGAAGAGAAGTGCCAACCTCAGGCCCCTGGGCCAGCGGAGGATGGGAGATAAGCCCAGGCAAGAGCAGAAAGAAACAGGTGCAGACACTCCCTGGCACCGGCCACCCCAGGCCCCTGCAGGAGCTCACACCTGTGGCGATGCCTTCCCTTTCCCAGGTCCCACCATGACGCCCTGGAGGAGCTCCACCTTGGTCACAGAGTGTCACGCACCAGTCTGTGGCCTGGGCTGCATGTGCTGCCTCTGTGCACCGTCAAAGCCTGACTGTGGGGCTGGCCTGGCCTGGCCTCCCCGCATCGCCATGCCCAGCAGAGGTCCAGGAACACAGCATCTAGACCCCAAGTCACCTGGTCTTGACCCTCAACATCCTTCTGGTATGACTTGGATGTGGTGCGTCCTCACAAAGCCTTGTGGTGAGGCTTGGTCTCCAGCCTAACAGCACTGAGAGCTGGTGGGGAGTTTATGAGGACCTGGGCACACCAGGGGCCCACCCTCTCCAGGGGTCAATGTTTTTCTTGTGGGAATAGGTTAGTTATTATTAGGGTCCAACCCCTCTTTCCTTTCTTCCACACATGCCTGCCTGCCTTTCTGATTTTCTGCCATGAACAGCGCAGTGTAAAGCTCTCACCAAAAACCAAGCAGACGCCAGCACCCTCCTGTCCTCCAGAACTACGAACCAAAGCCAACCTCTTTCCTTTATAAAATCATCCAGTCTCAGCTGTTGTGTTTCAGCATTAGGAAACAGACCAAGGCATTTTGTCATCTCAATTCTTATGCTCCTTGAAAACAAGAACAAGCTGATATGATTTTAAGCACAGAGCTGTTCCCTTCAATTCCTCACCCCTGTAAACCCAGGGGCCATACAGCACTGTCAACGGAGCCGAAGTCCCCAGAGTAAGCTGCAGCATGCACTGGAAACCTTTACCTTGGAGGAGACCTTTCCTAAGAGGATATTTTTGAGATCAGACAGACAGACGTTTCCTCCCCTGGCTAACATCAGTGGGTGTTTCCATTGCTATCATGCAAGCACTTCTTTTTTCATTTCCTGAACTTTTGGAAAAATCCAACAAATAATAGTAATTTTAATCTATATTTTAAACTTTAATACTCAATCTAGCAGAATATGCAAATATTTGCACTTCAAATATTCAACCTTTTCCCTTTGCAGAAAGAGGTTAAATTGTCCTTCCCTCCAAAGAGTGGATGGAAGGTGGACATGAGCCCCCGCCATGTGCCCCACCCTTCCCTGCATGTGCTCCCTCTGCTCCAGAGGAGCATTCAGGAGTGACTGGTCCTACAGCCATCCAATGCCTCTTCTTTTAAAAATAGACCTGCAAAGTCCCGTGGCCATTGAGGACATCTGGGTGCTATCCCTGACAAGTGGCCCACCCGACTGCGGTGGTGGGGACCAGGTGAGCGGCCCACCTTCCTTGGTTCACCACACCCCCAGGCCACAGCTGGTCCTGCAGGCCACCCCTCTGAGGGACGAGGACAGCCATGCAGGCCACCCCTCTGAGGGACGAGGACAGCCATGGTGCCCGCATGGGCCCTCACCTTCTCCGACTCTCGCCAGCACTTGAGGATGAAGATATGGGCGTAGATGTCCTCCACGCAGATCCAGCTGGACAGGCTCAGCGTGGTGTCTGTCCACACCCAGTCCATCACTGCCCTCAGCTCGGTCAGGAAGGGGACGAGGCGGAACCTGACAGAAGCTCCCGTTAGAGACCACACGGGGCCCACGTCCCCCAGTCCGGGTGCTCATGCAGAGGCTCCTGAGCCTACAACTCTCCTGGGACCCTTGGAAGAGACCCCAGGTGGAATGCAGTCCTCCTTGTGCGGCAGGCCGAGGGCCAGACGGCACTCCACCCCCATCCCAGCTGGGACGCTCAGGGTCTTTGCACTGCAGCCCTGGCCCCCCAACGACCAGACGATGACGTGGTGCTCTCACCCTTGGAACAGGAACAGGTTGACGTAGTTGTAGCTCTTGGTGAGGAAGTTCCCCAGCACGCGCGTTGGGTAGCCACAGCGGATCTGGTAGGCGGACAGCCCGAAGTAAACGCACTTCACGAAGTACCACAGCTGGGCCACCAGGTTCTGGCTGAACTTCCTGGAATGTGAACATGGGGAAGGTGAAGGAAGATAATAATTTTCTGGTACAAAAGACACTTGTTTAGAATAAAAACACAAATCAAAAACCAAGAACCTAGCTGGGCGCCCTACCTCATGCCTATAAGTCTAGCTGCTCAGAAGGCTGAGGCAGGAGGATGGCAAGTTCAAAGTCAACCTCAGCAACTAAGGGAGGTCCTAAGCAACGTAGCAAGACACTGTCTCAAAATAAAACATAAAAAGGGCCGGGGATGTGGCTCAGTGGTTAAGTGCCCCTGGGTTCAATCCCTGGTAACAAATAAACAAACAAGGATCTGATTTCTCTGTCAGTTAAAGGCAGTTTTAAGCAATTCTTCATACACAGCAGAGCACTTCAAAGGCAAAAGGTAGGGTAAGAAAACCTAATAGCTTAAAAGGTTTCCAGGGAAGGACCCTCCCACCCTCATTTCTCAGTTGTTTAGGTCACAATTAAACTAAATCACTACCAAGTGAGTCTACTAAGGACGTTTCCTTACAATGGGCCCACGCAGCTGGCAGGGGCCAAATTAGAGCTCAGGAAAGAAAAAAATGCATATTTTTAAAGAACTCCAGGTTTTAAGAAGACCTATAATTTGGAAAATGTAGGAGAAGGATTCTGAGAAGTGGAGCCTCATTTTTTTTAATTTTTATTTTTTAACCCCACCTCCCTGACACGGTCATGGGTGCACGGGCAGGCCTCCTGGACCGTGGTTCTGGCTGGACCGAGATGTGGGTCTGCACCTGAGCTCTGGCCAGCCACATCCACAGGACCTCAGGGTGGGGTCTCCAGGACATCTGGTTAGTGGCTGTCCCTGATGGGCCTTGTGGGCCACTTGTTGCAATCAGGACAAGCTGGGGAGAGGCTTTGCTTCCTGTCAAAAGCGGAAGCCAGCTACTGCTCAGCCCTCTTCCTCTCGGGTTTCCCCGCAGAGGGCCGAAGGCGGCCACGTGAATCCCCTCCGCAGTCCTGACTTCCCGAGACGCTGTTAGGGGGTGTGAGGGTGATAAATATGGAACCAGCATCTTCCAAGGCACTGCGTAGACCCTGAGGATGTCTCTTCCCCTCGATGACCTCGGGACGGGCTTGTAGATGGGACGCATCTGTCCTGACTGCCTCCCGCTGGGCCGTCGGGAGCCTATTTCTTAGTTTAATAAACCTCCGTGAGGGCTGGGGATGCAGTTCAGTGGGAGAGCCTGTGCGCAGCATGTGTGAAGCCCTGGGTTCAAGCCCCAGCCTCCCAAACAGTAAGCCAACAGAGAGGATGGTAATGACGACGGTGATGACAGAAAGGCAAACAGCAAACGCATCTGCACCTGCTAGTGACGGAACCCTGACCAGCTGCTGATTCTCTTTGAGTCTAGTTTCTTCACGTTTAATGAGAAAAATATGCCTGACTTTCCTCTTTGGAAGGAAGGTCGTGGTGAGATTCAAAGGGCTCCCGTTGGGTCCCGTCTTGGTCTCCACGCACATGCGTGGTCCTCCCACACCACACACCAAAAGAAACTTAGAAAAAAGTCTGCATGTAAACTCTAACTTTGAAGAGCTTCTTTCTTCCAACAGCTTTGTTAGGATATAAGTGGCACAGACGGAAGGAAGAGGCTTGCTATGCATCGGCATCTGCACAGCAGCCAGCAGAGGGCTTGCACAGCAGAGGGCTTGGGCAGTACCCAGCACCCCCACCTCTGAAGCCTTCCAGGGCCTTCTGTGCACCTTCTTCTCTCCTTTTTTCACCCACACACAGCCACCCCTGCTCTGCGCCCTCTCCCTGCAGGTGGACTGGAGTTCTCTGAACGTGGTGTCCAGGCACACACAGCAATGTCCCTTCTGCCGGCCTCTTCCCTCAGCGGGATTACTCCGAGATCCTGCCAGGCTGTCAGGCTGTGTCCTCCCACTGTGCACGCCAGGTCGCTTTCCCTCCACTGCCCACTGGGCCTCTGGCCTCCTCCCTGATGTTGGTGATCTTGGAAGCTGTTGTGGACATTGGTGTGTGCGTCTGTGTGGACCTAGGTCTGCACTTCACATGGGGGACTGTCAGGTCACAGTGTGGGCGGGTTGGGGACCTCAGAGAGCTCTGAGCCATCTGCAGAGTGGCTGGGTACGCCCATCCTCCCCCAGGTATCTGCTCAGTGGCAACGTGTGGAGGAGGAAAAATGCATTTTGGATGTTGAAACCTAACAGTGGCAGAGTGTGAAATGTCCAGAAATGGTATTAGCCATGGGTGGTAGTGAAGACAGAGGCTCGCAGGTCCTGGGACACCCTATGTTAAGTATCAGAAACCGAAGACAGATGGGCAGTTCTACCAGGAGTGGCCACAGGGTGAGGCTCCATGGTAGCGTTCCAGCAGGCCTTGCAAGGTGCCTGGGACCTGTGGTGTAGCGTCCCCTGGGACGTGGGCCAGCCTCCGATAACATGCCCTTTCTTCCTCCACTGCTGCCCTGGACATGGCAGCTCCCAAGGAGCGTGAAACTGAATGTGATGTGCTTGGTCGTAGGTCACCCTAGAGATCTGATTCATGCAGTCATCAAGCCATGGATTGAGCATCTACCATGGAAGAAGTGGGTGTGTCTTTCTTCCCTCCCCAATAGAGGGTTAATTGTTTTTTTTAATTAAATTAATTTTTAAAAAGTTTTGAGATGGTCTCACTTAGTTACTTAGGGCCTCATTAAGTTGCTGAGGCTGGC
Organism: Marmota marmota marmota; assembly: GCF_001458135.2. Taxonomy (NCBI): domain Eukaryota; kingdom Metazoa; phylum Chordata; class Mammalia; order Rodentia; family Sciuridae; genus Marmota; species Marmota marmota. Next base: position 2,075,224 of record NW_025999992.1, read on the forward strand.
CTTGAACTTGCGATCCTCCTGCCTCAGCCTCTGGAGCCACTGGGATTATAGGCATGTGCCACCACGCCCACACCCATCAGTTGGTTTATTTTATCTTTTTAAATTTCCCAAGTGTAGTGGATCAAGACTTTCATAGAATGTAACAAGCAAAAACTTGAGACAGACATAGAAAATAAAATCTCATTCTTAAATCTGATTCAATAGAAAAAAATGTACTCTGTCCAAACTTGCCCTGAGTTTCTAACACTTCCTCTCAATGCCTGAATGTATTTCCTCACATGCAACTGCCTGACTCGACTCTTCCACAGATGGTGGTCACCTACAGACACACCAGAGCCCCTGCAGGACCATCCCCAGAGGCTGGGAGCAGAGAGATGGAGGGCGATGCTTGGCCACAGGTTGTCGAGATTTACCAGAAGGGACAGGAGACAAAGCCGGCAGGTGCGGAGGGAGGTCAGTTCCCAGACCTGAGGCAGGGAGGGGCCCCGGAGACACAGTCCTGCTGCTCCATCAGCCACGGGAAGGGGAGGAAGGGCCAGCGGCGCAGCGCAGGGGCGGGATGAAGACAGTGCAGGGGCACCCTGCACACAGTTAAGGGGTCAGGATTTAGGAGACCGATGGTCCACTTTCAACGACCATGTGTGGTTTAACATCTGTCCGAGGATGCAGGAGTAACTGTTTTATGGGTCATAACTAAATGAGCACATGGGAGACATCTACGTCACCCCTGTATTTTGGGGGTATTCCAGCTGTATCTGGTTGGAAAGGGTGGCTTCTCGTGCTCTCTTCAAAGCCTGGTGGAGCGAGTGGCAGACAGAACCCTGGTCCCCAGAGGCCTGTGCATCCTGATGCCTGTGCCTGTGTTATCCTGCCCAGCCAGGAGGACCACGCCGAGGAGACGAAGACGTGGTGCTGGAGCAGCCATGGGGGCAGCCACATTAAGCCGTGTCCCTGGAGGGGAAGTGGCAGGGAGGTGGCAGGAGCCAGTCTCTGGCCCTGGTCTGCTTTGCGGGTTGTGGGATAATTGGACCTTTTCAAGATGTAGAATGCAGAGAGGCTGGGTGGCTCCAAACACTCTGGGAAGGGAGGACAGGACATCCTATGGGGGCAGGGGGCCATGGTGGACAATGCACAGCTACGGCTCCAGGGTCTGGGGTGGGGCCTGAGGTCTCCAGGAGCTGAAGGGCACTGGGAGGCACTCCTCCTGTGGGGTCTGTAGAGGAGGGAGGCTGAGTGAGCTCCTGAGCCTCTTTCTTCTGCAAAACTAAGGGTTCCTGGAGGCCTGGAAGACCCTGCCTGTGTGATGGTTTTAAACACCAGCAGATCTCAAAGCTCATCATCGGCCACCTTGGGTGTTGGGTGTGGCTTACTTCTCTGACCTCGGGTCAGAGGTGACCATGTGTTTGTAGAGAAAATCTACTCATTTTAAAGCAAGCAGTTGGAGTCACAGCTTTGTCCCAAAGGTTCTCCTCGCTGCACAAAGTCGACCGATGGCTTCGATCTCATCATGCTCATGACCAAGCTGCGTGGCCCCCGCTCCGTGGGGTGCAGTGGAGATGTCAGGGCTACGGGGCGTCTTCTGGGTAATAACGCTCTGTTTGTGCAGTTCTACCTGAGGCTCAAGAAGAGCTGTCCTCATTCCTTTTAAAACACTTCCCCGCCACCATTCACTGTTACAAAGCAGCAGATCTCATGGCACTGAACACCACAGGCCAGAGCCTGCGGTCTTCCACCTTGCAGCCACCAAGTCCCCCCTGCTGGAGCAACGTGGGGACCTCAGCAGCAGCTGCACAGGTTAACTGGAAGCCACAGGGGTGAAGTCATTTCCCATTGCTTCTATTCCCACTTCCAAAAGCATCATTAGCCAGCCTGGGTGACACGCTGAGGTTCCTGAGATGCAGTCACAGTGGTACTGTCCCCTGAGGTCTGCTTCACAGTGCCCTGTGGCTGATGCTGCAAGCCTTCTGGGAGAGCATACCCTTGAGGCTGGCCCTGCCCCTGGGTCAGATGTGGCTCCCTGGGCCCCAGGCAGGGGAGCACCTGCTGGCTTTCATCTGTGAGGCCGGGGTGCTCCTGGGGAAGAGCAGCTTGTTACGTGGCGCTCTGTGGGCTGAGCCCTCCAGGACCTGGCAGCTGACATTCTGCTCGGAGCAGTCTGCGTAGCTCTCCTGGATGGCCCAAGCCTCTCCTTGGCTCGTGCATTAAGTGCCACCTTTGTCACAAGTACTGACCCTGGTGGAAGGTGGCAGGGACACCTAGACTGCAGTCTGAGAGCAGGACAGGGTCCAGGCAGAGGGAAGAAGGGCGCAGCAGAACTGAGGTGTGGGGCCCAGCACAGTGGGGTGAAGGCCAGTGTAGGGATGGGCAGTGGCCACCTCAGGTGTCTCCGCAGCCCCTTCCCTCTGCACCAGGCTGCTTGGCCCCTCCCTTGCCGGACCCCCACCTCATTCTAACCCACAGCAATAGCTGTGCTAGGCGGCAGGGTCTTGGGGCAGTGCCCCTCCCACTTCCCACCCAGTGCCAAGACTCTGCCAGGTGCTTTCCGTGCCTCAGGCTATTTCACTCTCCACTGTGGGGTGGGCAGGCACCATTGGCCTCCCAGGGGCCAGTGTATTCAACCAGCTCAACAGCCTCCACTCCTTCCCTCACGCCTCTGATGACTACATCTCCTGCCCTCTGGCCTCCTGAGGAGCGCTCCGAGACCACGCTCCAGTTCCTCTCGGCTTCAGGGTGTACAGCAGACCAGCACAAGGACCCCCACCTGCCCGATGGCTGAGGCCGACACTCACTCTGAGCACCCTGCTTCTGTGGATGTGGATAAAGTACAAATACTGTGGAGTTTCCCATTCCCACTGGGGGCTTGCACCACCATTAGCAGACTCCAAACTGTGACTTTCACACCCCTGGTGCTACCCTGCCCTCCTCTGCCTGTAGCTGGTGGGCCAGCGCATGGGCCGTGGTGACCTTGTCGTGGAGGATGGGCCACACGGCCAGCTTCCAAATCTCACCTCTCGGTCACGACAGGGAGGATGAAGAACATCCAGAAGTGAATTCCAAACACAAGAATGACCTGGAAAACGACCTTGCCCAGCACCGTCTTCCGGAGGTAGAGGGCTCGGTCCACCACCATCGTTCCAAACTGAATGAGGACCATCACCAAAAACGGCCCGGGGACCTGGTCTTCCGAGAGCGAAGAGGTGATGTCCGCAGCAGCCGAGTGTTTCTGGGGAAAGACGACAGGTGGCATTTCACGGGATGGAAAGCCACAGCTCACAGTTGGTGGCACCCAGAGTCCTTTGTCCCCAACCTACCCCGAAGGCCCAGAAGCCGAAGACGATGATGATGAAGTCCACGGTGTCGGCCAGGAACATGAGCACGTACACGTCGGTCACTGCGCTGTAGTCCGGGTGGATGAGGTCGTAGAAGAACTGCCGGATGGGCACATAGATCTGCAGCGTCCTGCACAACAGAGACCCCATCCCACTGTTCCAGGAGGTCCGGAGGGGAGAGGGAGCGGAGACCGCCATCATCCGGCTCCTCTGCGCTCCCTCTTCCAACTGGTCCCGCCCTGCTGCCTGGGCTGGTGGCACTTCTGGCCACACAGGAGCAGTGAGCTCTCTGCCAGGTGTGGGCAGCTCTTTCTGCTGGTGGCCCACGACCTTCTCCTGTTTGGAGCACGTGAGAGGCATGAAGCCCAGGGAAGTGGGGATGGGTTTGTGGCTGCCCACTGTCTTGGACGGGCTGCGGGACGCTCTGTAAACTGGTGCAACAGTCAGACCTGGCGCCAGGGTGGGGCTTGCTACGGGAACATAGGGGGCATGCCGATGGCAGTGCCAGGCCTGCCACCTCTGCCCGTTAGGAGCCCCTTCAGTGCAGGGCCCTGTGCCTGCCCTGGCTCCCAGGCACTGCCTAGGCCTCTCCACCTGGCTGGTGCCCTCGCTCTGGCTGGTCTCCCGAGTTCTGCCCTGGGTGCACTGTGCCCTGGCTCTGCCTTCAATGCGAGGTCACACACAGGTGCAGCTGGCGTCCTGCTCTCGGGGCCTGTGTTCAGCTGGCCCCTTGCTCGCTTCCAGCCCTGGCTGCTTGTGGACACAAACCCCTGCACCCACAGTGGGCAGGAGGAACCTATGCAGTCTGGGGGACCAGCTGTTTGACACCGACGGTGTTGACCAAGCCGCCTCCCCGCAGTGTGTCTCTGCAGCCCCTCCAGCCCTAAGATCACATCCCTCTCTGCACGGCTGGGTGGCATGATCGCGGCTGCGAGTGGGCACCATGAGCCCTTGAAGTCACCCACCTATTCTGTCTAAATAGAAAAAGTGTGGGTACCAGTGCCACACACGGAAAGGAGCCACCCTCACTGAGAAAAGACTGCTCGAGCACGGCCACCGTCATCCCATCCCGTGGGAGAGGTCCCTCCTCAGCTCCTGAGTTGCAGGAAGAGAGCACACAGCTCCTGCCCTCAAGCAAAGCACGTGCACCCCGCTGGTTTTGGGTACTCACTTTTTTATGGTGAACGCTTTGGCTTTGACGAGCTGTTCCTGAAGCTTCTCCATGTAGAGTTCCCTTTTGCTTTTTTGCTTAATACTCAAAACGCTGCTGCCCTTTTGGCTGCTGTTCCGGGTGCTGGTGCTGCCTAGAGAGAACAAGGAATGAAAGGAACCACCAATGGAGTGTGAAGAACCAGCTTGTCAACAGGAGTGTCACAGAAGGCCCCAGAGCCCATGTGTAGGAGGGGTGGCTCCAGTTGTCCTGAGGAAGGGATATGCACAGTTGCCTCATAAACACAACTGGGCAGGTAGGAGCCTGCCCTCTTACCCCTGCTTCCATGCTAAGGAAGATCCATGGGCTTTTATACCTAGTGGTGGCTCTTCCTGGGATAGCTGTTTAATCTCTGTCCCAGGAGGAAACACATTGGACGGACAGTGGTTATTGTGCCAACTAGAGTCCCAGGTTGGGTTTTTTCCAGATGGAAACCCTAACTCATACCCTTTTTCAAATCCTAATTTCTCCAAATGTAAAACAAATATGACCCATCTGCCAGATGGTGCAGACTCTGCAGATCATCACACCGAGCTGCAGACATGAGCCCCGGGCACAGAGGCCTGGCTCCTCCAGGAGTGTGTTGCTAAAAGTCCCCATTGAGAGAACACAAACACAACTTCACAATAGGCTGTGGTTCCTGGCTCCCTCCTGGCACCCTAGACGTGCTCAGAGGCATTTGTATGTACGAGGCACGAATGATCAGGTGCCTGACATGTCCTGGGTATCAGGCAGAGTGCTGGCCTCTGGTCACAGCTATCTGAAGTCCTTGTTCCTGGGAGGAGTCAGATGCTCTGGGCAATGAGGTCACACAGCTGCGGAGGGGGGGACTTGACCTTGGGCCTGTCTGATTTCAGAGTCCTCTTTTCATATTACGAGGTGTTTGTTGATAACACCTGACAAACCCCCACCTAGACCAGAGGAGGATGGGGGATCCGCCTGGCGACAGATACCTCTTTTAGACCTATCGGAAGAGAAGCTGGACCCCGGGGAGATCTGCGGGCTGCTGCCGCAGCGTTTCCTCCGGATGGTGGTGGGCTGCTCGGGGAAGGTCACGTGCACGGACTCCACAGAGGCGGCCAGGTTGATGGACTTGAGAGAGTCGGAGGAGTCCCTCCTGCCGTGGCTGAAGGAGCGCTCGTCATCGGACTCCTCCTGGTCGCCACCGTCCACGATGTCGTCTTCGTCCCACAGGCCATGGCACTGAGGAAGCAGGAAAGTGACAACTGAGGTCTCAGCTGCAGTAGGGACACTGGCTCCCTGTCCTGCAGCACCTGTGCCTCGTGACCACAAAACCAAGGAAGGGTCCAAGAAAAGCTCGCCAGCTGGACCTGTGGGAGTCCCGGGAGCAGGGCGTCTGTGTGTCCACCACAGGTCTGGCTCGGACACTGAGGGTGGCCAGGGAAGCTCGGACACTGAGGGCTGGGGATGTAGCTCCGTGGTCAAGCACCCCTGGGTGCAGTCCCTGGCCCTGGGGGTGATCAGCAATGGTGACCTCCTGCGTGGCTTGGCTTCTGCTTCCAGGCAGGGACAGGGACTGCAGGGCAGGAGCGAGGAGTGCAGCGGGAGCTGGGGAGCCGGGCTGAGCAGGTGCTGCTAAGGCAGGCCCAGCAGGTGTGCACCTGCCTGTGGGGCGTGCCAGGAGCCAGAGCTTCCTCAGCACCTAATCACATGGCCAGTGCTGTGCTCCTCCCAGGTCAAGTGGCCGCTCACCAGGGGGAACGTTCTATGACAAGAAACCACCCAACAAAAGCAACGCTGCTACAAGGCGGCGGCAGGAGGTGGCTGAGACTGCCCCAGACCAGACTCAGGCCTTCCAACGTCCAGCTGGAACGAGGGGTGACATTTACAGTACGGTACGGGCTTTAAGACACGGCACTCCACTCAAGCCAGGCCCACGGCGGGACCAGTCACGACACGTCCCACCCAGGATAGGCGTGTTGGGAGAACGTCTCCCAGAGTTACTACAAGTTCCCTCACCAACGTCACAGGCTTGGGAAGAAACGTCCACAGATGGACACAACTGCAGCTCATTCTTACAGAGGAGCACACACAGGCACGTCCTCCATGACTGGGCTGCCACTGCCCTGATGCCCAGGTCCCCAGGAACACCGAGAGGCCTCTGTGAGCAGGCTAAGCCCAGTGTAGGACTAGACGCCTACCTTCAGAATGGAGCGATGGAAGAAGAGAGCCAGGAGCTGGATGAGGTCGTACAGAACGTAGCCCTCCTTCTTCTCCACGCCGATGATGTTGGGGGGGTGGTAGGGCTTATCCTTGTATAGCTCCACGTTCTTGTTCCAGGGGAAGAAGCCAAACTGGAAGAAGTACTTGACTACGATGGCCACCTGCACAGGGGGAGAGGGCTCAGGATGTTGACCCTTTCAGGGACGGGCATACACGGAAGAAGGGCACCCACACGGTTCCAGTGGCAGGGGTGCGCACGATCACATGGAGTGTGACCAGGTCAGCCTCACGGCCACTGAGGCTCCCCATCCTGGATTCAGCAAGGCCACCTGATGGCCCACACTGCTGCCCAAACCCTTCTTCACCTCTTCCGTGTCTGAGGACCTGGCTCTTACGCTGAGTTAGATATTTACAGAATTATTCAGTTATTAAAATATGGTACTTAGGAACTAGTTGAATAGAAACATCTATATCTTCACATGTTATGCATTGCTTTGATTTCTAATCCTGATGACTAGTTTTTTATTAATGACTATTTAAAAACTTTCTGAGTCTGGCTCATTTTGCAGCTTTGGTGTATGGTTCTCACCCTCCTTGTGTGTCTGTCTGTCATTGAAAAGCAGGACACAACGATTGATCTCTACTTGTCTGTGCCTCCGTTTGCCTAGCGCCAGTCTCAGTGCTCGACACTGGTTCAGACTGTGGAGTGAACGGGCGTCAGCTTCATTTCCCATTCATGTCACTCCTCAGTGTGACAGAAAACGGACAGTCACAAGTAGCTCCTGGGGTGAGACTGGGGTCTGACAGACGCCCTCAGGGTGAATGGTTAGAGGTGATCCCTCCCTGAGAAGCCTGGTGAGCGTTCGAGAATGAAGCAAGGCTGTGGCATACAGGTTAGTCAAAGTCGCGGGGTGTACCCGTCTCTGCATTCTTAAGGAATTAGGACTTGGGTTAACAATGCTCTAAACTGGATACTTCTGAGATGTTGTTAGGGTTAGATAGGAGGTGTCCCCCAAGAGTTCACGGGTGAGACAAGGCAAGTCTGTTGGGAGGTAAAATGATCAGATCACGAGAGCTGTGACCTGCACAGTGGCGTACTCCCTCCATAGATTAACTGGGTGGTGACAGCAGGCAGGTGCGGTGTGGCTAGAGGAGGTAGGTCTCTGGGGACGTGCCTTTGGGGCTCATGTTTTGCGTCCCTGGGGAGCAGAGCTCTCTCTTCCTCCTCTCTCGTGTCCTGAGCTGCTCTTCCCACCACACCCTCCTCCATGATGCTCTGTGTCACCTCGGGCCCAGAGCCATGGAGCCAGCCAGCCAGGACCTAAACCTTTGAAACCATGAGCCCAAAGGAACTTTTCCTCCTCTACATTGTTCTTGCCAGTTGTTGTTGTTTTTTTTTTTTTTTTTTTG